>NC_031769.1:148801603-148847744 GCF_001522545.3 Parus major
CTTTCCACTTTCTTTTTTTCGTTTGTGTTTTGGTTTTGATTTTCACTTTTCAGTTCCTTTTTTATTTCCCTCTTCCATTTCCCTGCACTCACCAGCCCGTGTTTGTTTTCTCTCCCCATCGCCCTGCCCACCTCCCCAACATCCCCCAGCTCTCCCCAACCTCATTCTCTGGGCCATGAGTAGAGCAGGGCTCCTGCAACACCCCTGGAGCTGATGGGCTGGATCCTGAAAAGCGCTTTTTGACATGCCTAATTTAAGCATGTGAGCAGCCCATGGAAGACAAAGGGACTCTGCATTCGTTACAAGCCATGTTTAATTTGTTTAATTTGGTTAATGCCCCGTTCTTGGAGTTCCAGATTTAAAGCAGGGATTCCCAGTAACTCTCGTGCTAGACAGGGACTCCAAAACCCAGCTTTGTCAACCACTTGAGCACCTGCTTGAGTGTTTTCCTCAGAGGCTGCAGAGCACTGAGTGTGGTTTAAGTGAGTTGGTGAATCACTTCTGAGTGGGTTTTTTCTCCTCTTACGAAATGCTGAAGTTGAGTTGAATACCTCATAAGCCTGCAGGTCTGATTTGATAGGTGTTGACTGCCTCTTTTGGACCCCTGAAAGCACTTGGAATTAATTCTCAAAATCTTAAAGTGTTTCATAGCTCTGAGTTGCAAAAGTCAAATGTTGTTAAATCTCTTCTTAGATGCCGCCGGAGTTAGCTTTAAAAAAATAATAATAATAATAAGGACAAAGCTTTGTTCTGCTGGAGAAATAGTTGTTATTTATGTGGTGGGCTTTTTTTTTTTCCCAAAGGTTAAGGTTAGAGAGAGAGCAATGAGGGAAGGTTTGTATTTTTTCCTTCCCTTTTGGCAATTTTATTATCTGTATTACATCCAAGTGATGCTACACTTTGGTTTTGATGTCTAAATTAGTACATGCAAAACGTGTGAGGGAAACAGTCTCAGATCATTTGCAGTTTGAAAATTCCTACCTTTAATTAGTATGAACTAAAAGAGGGAGTAGAAATGTCAGATCTCAAAATGTAGAAAGATAAAAGAAAATCAGCTCAAGAACACCTGGAAGGTGTCCCTGCTCGTGGCAGGGGGTTGGAATGACATGTTCTTTAAGGCCCCTTCTAACCCAAACCATTTTATGATTCTGTGGTTTTCTCAGTGAAATGAAGAACTGAACAAAATTCGATTTATTTTTCATTGCTAAGGTCGTTTACTCACCTTTTGCAGCAGGGCCCAGCTGAGATGGTGAGATGGAATTGGCCCAGATGTGTGTACCACACGTCTGGAATGAGCAGCTCACTGCTTTTTGGATTCCTGTAACTGCAGAGCAATGTTAAACCAGCAGAAGATTCACTATTAATAAATTAAACTCTTAAATAGGAGAGGCTTTCTGTTCATAGTAAATTAATTTTAAAAGTTAAAACAGTCTCAAGTCCCTCTCCAATAGTCTCTGACATTGGTCTGCGATAAATCACAAATTCTGATTCATCTCCAAATCAGGAGAAAAAAAAGATATGAAAGCCAGATCTCCTATTCATCCTGCTTCTGTAATTTAAGTGGATTGATAGAAATTGGAGGGCTCTTGTAGAAGGAATTTTTAGTGTTTGGTTTCCCAGCAGATTGGGTACCTCAGATGACAGTTTCCAGTATCAATTTTGTTGTTTGTCCTCAAGTGTCCCGTGCTCTTATCCTTGCTAAGGGAACACTGAGGAATACACAAATAAGTTCACTCATTTCCCCTTGTGGTCCACTTCATCCTGCAGCTGAACAATTCCTGGTTTTCCTCCTCCAAATTTCTTATAAATGAGGTTGCCAAAAAGGCAAAACTCTGATTATGCTTTATGCCACTGCCACTTCCACCCTTCTGCTGGGCTTCCTCCTCCCAGACTTTGCAGCAGCTTTGACGTTCAGTTTTGGAGTCTTGAAATGTGGATTAAATGCCATGAGGATTCCTGGCTCCTCCCTGACCTGGAATAAGCCACAATTTTTTATTGCAGAGCACATCAAAGGTGTTCCTGCCTTGTTGCTCATCGCCTCCCCAGCTTCCCTCCCGTAGGTTCCAGAGGTTTATTTCTAGGAAAGCATGGAGTGAGAAATAGATCCTTTAGACCGTTTTTCTTGGCTTTTGGAAATCTTTGTGGTCAGAGAAGGGGATGTGTAAAGGAGGGAAAATAGAGTGAACTGATGGGAGAGAAAAGTGACACAAGTGGAAAAATAAGTATTGGAAATGATGCCATTTCTTGACCTTGGCAATAATAAATGGAAATATTTGGATTTCTGTGACCTGATAGGTGTTAGCTGGACTTGACAGGTGTGGGTTAAATGAATCCTTCTCTTTAGGCTGTGATGAAGAAGATCCTGGGCAGGTTTTGCCATTGGAGGACCTCTGTTCCCACGTTTCCTCCCGTTTATTGCTGCCTGTAGGGCACCCTCAGGCTGCAAAATGTTGCCTTCTGATTAATTTGTCTTTGCTACCTGTGAAAATTATTTTACCTGATATGCAAAATGCATTTCAGGGGCTTGGCTTTTCTTGGTACTTGCTGTGAACGAGGGAATCCACTGCAGATACCAGGGAGTGCTGAGGGATGGATGGATGATGGATGGATGGATGGATGGATGGNGATGGATGGATGGATGGATGGATGGATGGGTGGATGGATGGAGGGATGGGAGATAGATGGATGGATGGATGGATGGATGATGGAGGGATGGATGGATGGATGGATGGATGGATGGATGGATGGATGGATGGATTGATGGAGGGTTGATGGATGGATGGATGGGAGATGGATGGATGGATGGATGGAGGGTTGATGGATGGATGGATGGGTGATGGAGGGATGGATGGATGGATGATGGATGGATGGATGATGGATGGAGGGATGGATGGATGGATTGATGGAGGGTTGATGGATGATGGATGGATGATGAATAGATGGATGGATGGATGGAGGATGGATGGATGGGTGGGTGATTGATGGATGGATGGATGGATGGATGATGGATGGATTGATGGATGGATGGATGGATGGATGGATGGATGGATGGATGAATGGGAGATGGATGATGGATGGATGGATGGATGGGAGATGGATGGATGGGTGATGGATGATGGATGGATGGATGGATGGATGATGGAGGGATGGATGGATGGGAGATGGATGGATGGATGATGGATGGATGGGTGATGGATGATGGATGGATTGATGGAGGGTTGATGGATGATGGATGGATGGATGATGGATGGATGATGGATGGATGGATGGATGATGGATGGATGGATGGATGATGGATGGAGGGATGGATGGATGGATGGATTGATGGAGGGTTGATGGATGATGGATGGATGGATGGATGGATGGATGGATGGATGGATGGAGGATGGATGATGGATGATGGAGGGATGGATGGATGGACGGATGATGGATGGATGATGGATGGATGGATGGATTGATGGATGGATGGATGGATGATGGATGATGGATGGATGGATGGATGGATGGATGGATGGATGATGGATGGATGGATGGGATGATGGATGGATGATGGATGGGATGATGGATGATGGATGGATGGATGGATGGATGGATGGATGGATGATGGATGGATGGATGGATGGATGATGGATGGATGATGGATGGAGGGATGGATGGATGAAAGTTGATGCCCCATCCCTGAAAGTGTCCAAGGCCAGGTTGGACAGAGCTGTGAGCACCCTGGTCTAGTGGAAGGTGTCCCTGCCCATGGCAGAGGGTTGAAGCTAAATGATCTTTAAGGTCCCTTCCAACCCAAACCATTCCATGGTTTTATGAATTCTTGCCTAGCAGATCATTGGAAATTTGGATTTTCAGGCTCTGACCAAGGGGAAGAGATTGGCCCAAGACTAAAAGCCTGGCACAGTGTATTTTTCCAGGCACTCCACCCAAGACCCAATATCAGGCGTTCCTTGTGACCCTTATCATCATCATTCCTCTTAAATCCTTAGGAATTCACATGTCAAATCTCCCATTTAAGAGTTTTGCCCTTTTTCGTGGCTCAATATCCTTTTAGGGAGTCATGGATGTCAGATTTTCTGCCTGTATTGTAATTCCAGGATTAATGTGAGTCAGTGCTTCCATGTGTGGCTGGTCTGGGAAGGAGACCGTTCCTCAGGAGAGTGTTATCCTCATGCTTGAAGGAATTTGAAATCCTTTCCTTACCTGGGGATAATACCTGGATCCTGCAAGTCCTTGTTGGACTCTGAGAGAACACTTTACTTAATTAAAGGTGAATAATGAAGCAGTCTGGCCACAGCTGCCTCATCACCTGCCTGTCTCGTGTCATAAAATCATCACAGATTGGTTTGGATTGGGAGGGACCCTTAAGTTCATCTCATTCCAAACCCCCCACTATGAACACTTTCCGCCAGACCCGGTGCTCAGGACAATTTCAAGGCATTTGATTTCCTGTTCCCTTAATTTTATTACTTATATTGCAGCTGCTGGGAGTAGAATCGTCTTTTAGAGGAAAATAGAAATCACAGCAGGTGTTTCTCTTTTGTCTGTGAATGGGAAGAGCAAGCAGAGTTTCCCCTCTTTTGTAGTTACAGGTTTCCCATCTCGGTTATGTGGGCATTGAGTTACAGGGGATTTGCTCTGCGAGTGTCCTTAAAATTTGGACAACACTCTTGCTTTTGGGAGTGACAGTTTTTAAGTGATTAAAAAGTGTTTAAAGCCAGGTTGGATGGAGCTGTGAGCAGCCTGGTCTATCAAAAAGTGTCCCTGCTCATGGCAGTGGGGTGGAATTAGATGATTTTTAAGGTCCCTTCCAGCCCAAACCATTCCATGATTCTGTAATTCTGTGAATACAAGTCAGAGGAGCAGAGAAGCATGAGAGAATAAATAAATAATCCCTGTGCTGTGATTTTCCTGCAGCAGAAGCGCTGGTGTGTAAGGAGCCATCCATTATGTGTTGAGTCCAGCGACCAATTCCCTTTTCAGAGCTCCAATCCAGGAGCTGTTTTTGAATTATAAAGTGATTTTTTTCCTTCTGCTGCATCTTTAAGTTGCTGCTGCTCTGCCAGGGTTGAGTAATGAAAAGAATTGATCACTTTGCCCTTCCTAATGGCCCTTTACATCTTTATTGGCATGTCCTGTGTGTCCCCCTGCACTTGTCTTTTCTCAGGGTGCAGGACTCTTCATCTTTCTTCATGTAGATCTTTATCTCCAAACCCATTCTTTTTGCTCTTTCCATTGCTTTCCTCTAAGTGCAATCCATTTATTCTGCTTCTTTTGCAAAAGAAAAAGATTCCCCATGCTTCCAACCACATAAAGGACAAAACCACAGATAGATTATTTTAATTCTGGCCAAATCCTTGCTGCCAGGACAGGATCTGGTGTGTGCTTTCGTAAGGCTGAGTGTTTCCCATGGTAGATCCCATCTTTTAGAGCACATTAGGAGTGGCTGAGGGAGCTGGGATGGTTTATCCTGGAGAAAAGGAGGATTGGGAGGACTTTATCACTCCCTGAAGGGAGGTTGGAGACAGGTTGGGGTTGGTCTCTTCTCCTGTCAAACAACAGAATGAAAGGAAATGGCCTCAGATTGCACCAGGGGAGGTTCAGGTTGGATACTGGGGAAAATTTCTTCACTGAAAGGATGATCAAGCATTGGCACAGGCTGTCCAGGGAAACGGTGGAGTCCCCATCCCTGGAAGGATTTAAAAGCTGTGTAAATGTGGCACTTGGGAACATGGTTTAGTGCTGGGAAAAGATTCGGATTCGATCTTGGAGGTCTTTTTCCAACCGCAGATGGGATGCTGCTGTCACTTGTCCTGAGGGCTGTCATAAATGGGATAAATAAGAGGATCTGCTAGCTAATTTCTTTGTCCCAAGCAATAAAAATAATGGATTTATTGATCATGGCTAATCCATGAAAAGCCATTAGGTGGTCACAATGTCGTTCTATAACCATTGATCATTTCATGTCACATCCCATGATAAGCACCCTAAAATGATATTTCTTAGGTCCTATAAGTAATTCTGGGATCTTTTAAGGATTCCCTGTGCCTCCTGAAAAAAGGGACAGGTGGGAAGGTGATAGAAGTATGAGTCCTGCTATGAATTCAGCTCACGGCAAGTAGAATTAAGGGCAGTCTCACAGAAAACCCACTTGTCTTTCCGTGAGCTTTCACCTGAAATTTCAGTCCTTACCAGATTTCTTTAATGGAACTTTTAGTTTGGAGTTTAATATTTCGAAAACCTAAGCAGAGCCCTGCAAGTGAAATTAGAGTGAGTTCCATTTCCTGTGACCTGTTGCCACCTGCTGCCTGAGAATAAAGATGATGCATTTAAGTAGCAAGCAGAATTTCCATCAATTTTCTAAGGGATGAGTGCTGTTGAGAAGGCATCTGGAAGGTGAATCACAAAGAGAGCAGAACTCTGAGCTGGTGTAAGTCAGCACAACTTCAGAAAATCCTGATTTGATCCAGCTGAACATGCGGTCATCAGCTGATCTGGAAGGGCAGATGATGTTTTTATCATCTGGTTGGAAGGGCAGAGCAAATTGACTTCAAACAATTCATTCTTAAAGTAGGTTTTGAAGCCAGTGGATTCAAATCTGACCATTTGCTGAAGAGAAACATAATTTACATATAATTTACCTTCTCAGCAGCATCCCTGAAAACCACAAATCCACATCTAAGTCTGGCACCCAGATCCAGGTCATTGTCATCATGCGTCTGCAGCTCTTTCCAAAAATGGAAAACCCACCCAGATTTGGATGTTTGTTTCAGACCTGGGTCAGGTCCATTGCCGGGTTTCCTGTTGCACATTGGTGGCAGTAACATCTGCAGAATGGGTGTACCAAGAGTGTTTTGGATGACCAAATAGTTCCAGGAAACAGAGTTGTCTCTTGCAGACCTTTTCCAGCAGCTTTTATTGAATTTTATGGTTTCTCCTTGCTGCTGTAATTATTTTGTCTACTCAGCCATGTTGTTTTGGCTGATCCTTGAATGGAAGACACATCTAGAGAGGTTCCTTCTCTGCCAAATCTTAGCTTTCCATTCAGCTTTTCTGCCTCTCAGATTTTTTCTTTCATGCACTTGCTGCTTAGCCAGATTTATAAAGGCACCACCACAAATGACAGCAGAGAGAGATTTCAGTGTAATGAGGCAGATTTCAGAGAACTGGAATAAGTAGTTCCTCTTTCAGAGTTGTTAGGTTGAGGGCTGTCTACTGGGGTTTTTTTGGTATTTCTTTATAATGCTTCAAAATCATAGTTCGTATTGAGCATTAAAGAGTAGCATTTGCCATCCAAGATAAAATTACAAGGTATCAGATTATGTCATGGCCATTACCTTGCACAGAGGTCTCATAATGCTTGTTGTAATTAAGAAGAAAAATAATTCCATTTCCCTGCTCCTTTAGGTAAATTAAATTCCTTAATAATTCCATGATGGAACAGATCAGAGTGTGGGCAGGCTGTAGAAATATTTACAAACAGGGTCTCATTCTGACTGTAAAAATAAACTGTCACTTCAGTGTGTGGTCATTGCAGAACTGATGTAACAATCCTTGAAAAACCCTTAATGAAGCCAGGGCGTTCTATCTTGATGTCCAAACCTGTATTCAAGCTCCAGCTTTGTTCAGGTAAAACTCTCCCTAAGGTCTGTGAGCTAACCAGCAAGTAAACATAGAACCCTTGGTCATAGATCAGGAAATGGTGAGCAAGTCCAATGTAAGTACTGCAAAACGTGTTTCATGGTATCTGTCCTGTAATTTCTTGTCTTGCCTGTATTTGTTTGTATTTGGAGGTTTATTTGTAGCTCCACTTGTTATTCGAGGCCTTCTCTGGTTTGTTAGGTAAAAACCCACAGAGAAACTCTTCTCTGACTTTCCCAAGCAGATGGGATGAGCGACAGCTTAAAATCTCTCTAGCCAGCTGTTAAAATTGTTTGGGATCTTTTTTTTTTGGTTGGCCAGATGGATGCCAAAAGAGTCCTTGGGAAAAGAGCTGCTTTCCCATTTGCAGGGCCATCATTCCCAGCTAAAGTGGAGATTCCTGGGGCAGCAGCACAGAAAACTTGTTTTGCCCAGCTTTCTGTCTTGTGGATGGAGATGTGGCTTGAATCTCAAATTAATGTCCACACAGGAATAAACTTACAAGAGTTGTCAAACAGGGAACAAAAAGCTTTTTTCTGTTTTTTCCCAAAGCATCGTCTGGGGAGATCGCACAAAAAAGCTGAAAATTCTCTGACCACAGGGAAATGAGGCCAGGTTTTAGTTCTCAGTGTCGTGGAGGCCATCATGTGTAGATTAAAGGAGAAATACAAATATTTCAGTCTGCACATCAGCTCTCTGCCTGTCCGTTTGAGTCACTGGAAAGCGTGACCCGTCCCAGTGTTGGTGTCTTCCATGTGCTGTGGAAGTCCAAGTGTCTGTGACCCGAGTGCCGACAGCCATCGTGACAGACCAGTCTCTGCTGCAACTGTTCCCCTCCCCCTTGGCAACCTGCAGTGATTGTATTTTGTCTCCTTCCCTTGGGAAAAGCCGTGGTGGCGGATTAGGGGCAGAGCGGGAAGGGCGTGGAAGGGGGAGGGAGGGATCCGCATCCTTCCTCCCCACCTCCAGTTTTATGCATGACTGCACCGTTGGGAAGTTGTCCCCCTGTTTGGGTAGCGTGAGTGTGCAAAGCCTTTTCCTGCTTCCCTGGGAGAAGGGCTCAGGAAAGGTCTCCCACACGGAAATGTTGGCTGGAGAAACCCTCCGCAGCCCGGTGGGGTGGGGAGGCTGAATTAAAACCCCACCTGGGTGTGGGTGAGTTGGAGCTGAGCTCTCTTTCCCTCTGCCTTGACAGGGCATCCCTCTGGAGCTCCTGTGTGGTCCTGCCCCTGCTGGCTCTCACCTGGATGTCCGCAGTCCTGGCCATCACTGACCGGCGCTCGGCGCTTTTCCAGATCCTTTTCGCAGTCTTCGACTCCTTGGAGGGATTTGTCATCGTCATGGTCCACTGCATCCTCAGGCGGGAGGTGAGAGGGAGGAGTCGTTATCTGTTATATAATTAACATTATTTCTCATTAAAATCACCTGGAAAAGTGCCCAGCCAGTTTGATAACTTCTCTAACCCTACAAAATTTTTTCCACTGGTGAGATGATAACCACAAAAATGACCATTTTTGATCAGAGGGAAGGGTGAATCAACGTAGAGTTTGGTGGGCAACCAAATATCAATATTTCAATTGATATGAATATCAAGATATTCATATTTCAATGTTATCAATATCAAGATGGGATAACATGTCAGGCTTTGCTTGTTTACCACCAAAATTCCCATTTCCAGACTGCTCACAACCCCACCTCCAAAAATGCCACCTTAAGGAAGTAATTTGTGTGATTTCAAGAGAGGAGAGATGCACTGAGATTTGCAGGATGAAATCTGTGCTGGCATTAACACCTTGATATTCCAGCTAGGAAGTGCAGCCAGCAATAATCAGGCAAGGAAATTGAGGAAATTCTCTTCAGCCTCCCTGTGGAGATTTAAAATGGTGAATCATATCAGAGAAGAAAAGGACGAATCTTTTATGTTTCTTTTATTCTTTTCATCCTACAGAGTGGAGAGACTATTAATAACAGAGACAGGAAGGGACCTTTTTTTCAATCCTCATTTTATCTTCTTACAGTTCCTTTAAATTAAGTAAAACAGATTAATTTCTTATGAAAATTAATGAAATTATGGCCAATGAAATCAATAGAATTACACCACTGGCTTGGCTGAGACTCCTTCCAGTAATTGCATTATGAATATGAGTCTGCATTTAACTCACATTGCAGTCACCCAGATTTTTGGTTTTTTCCAGTTATTTCAGTGAGTTTGGACCAGATTTATATTACAGCATCATTATCAGACTTTGTAGACACCAATAAAATGATTAATGCGGGACCACCCATTGTAAACATATTGCAAGCTGCAAAATAAAGGACATTTTTATTCCTGACTGTATAAATCAAGGAAATAGAAACGACCTAGGCAGTGACCCAGGATTTCTGGAAAACCTCTGAGTTACTCCTCAGTGTGTGAAATATGTAACACATAAACCATGTGAAAGAAATGCCTGGATGCTGCTAAAGCAGGGCCCGCATCCTTTTGATCTAACAACAGCTGATTTTATTTTGGATTTCAGCAGAATTCGATGTGGTTTGGTCAGTCTGGCTCTGACCTTTTCCGATCTGTTCCTGCAGGTCCAGGATGCCGTGAAGTGCCGGGTTGTGGATCGTCAGGAGGAAGGGAATGGAGACTCAGGGGGGTCATTTCAGAACGGACACGCTCAGCTAATGGTAGGGAAATCTCCCACTTCCCCTTTAGTAGGGGCTTTATAGGAATTTTTAACTCATAACTTGCAAACAGAAGGCTCTGTCCATCACAGATCCTGAATTCACCGTTCTTGATTCCTTTAAACTTTCCCTTGAACAAACACAGCACTAAAAATGGGCGTTTTCACACAAATCCAGGGTGTTGCGTTGTAATTTTAAGGTTCTCAAACTCTCACACCAGGTTTTGCAGAGGTCTTGGTGAGATCCTTTCTTTCCCAGAAAAATAAAGACCCACAATACACCTCCCATGTCTTCCAGACCTTTTCATCCCCATCAAGCTGCCTTGTCCTTGACTGGAGCTAGGAAGTAGTAGTTTAATACTGTTTTAATCACAGTCTGATGGGGTATTTTTTATAAAAATGCTGTCTCAGAGGGTTTTTTTTTCTCTAAAGAACATACTTCGTTTCTCTGTAAATAGTTTAAACTCTGCAAATCGTGGTCCTGTTGTTTAAGTCCTTTGCAAACAGGAAAGGAATAAGCTGTGGGGCTTTGCCCTGCATCTGCTCCACTGTTATGATGTAGTTGATGCAAGAAACATTTCATTTCAGAGGTTAAGATAAAGATATCAGGAGAATCAGAGGATTTGAGCAACTTCCCAAAGCTACTGGTTAATATTAGAACTACAGCACAACCCAGTGATGTTTTTTTTCCCATCACTCCTGTGCTGAGCAGTTTCTGTCTGGGTACGAGGCCTCATTTCAAACAGCACAATCTTGGGGTCAGGACATCAACAGAGGTTTAATTCCACCACACCTCGGTGGTGTTTGCTAAAAACCTCATTGCTCATGTAAATGCAGAGTCTTCTCATTTTCAGACGGGTTCTCACTCTGCCTAATTTGGGTGATTATTGCATGCCTGGTGCTTTGGCTTCTTCAATAGACACCGTAATTACACCCAGTCTCAATCCTCTTTTCCATAAGTTAACACCCAGAGCTTTTTTATTCTCCCTCTGTAAATCACCTCCCTTCAAATTATTTATAAAACCCCCTCCAGATTCTCAGCATCCTGGAAAGAAAGTGGATCCTGGTTTTGTCAGTCTGTTGTCGCCGCCGCAAGTTTCAGGGTTTTGCTTCTCCGTACAACTCCACATTTCCATTCATTATCATCCACCTTGCAAAATTCCGAGTCAGCTACGAGATTTTTAGCAATGTTGCATTTCCTCCTGCGCTGCTGATGGGTGTGTGGGGGAGCAGGGAGCTTACAATCACTTTCCTCACATTCCAGCACAAAAAGCTGCGGAATCTGGCTGTGAGTGATGACTCCTCACTGGTATTTTTAGCGGGGTGCAATGTTATTTTGTTGTAAAATCACCAGAGAAATCAAAAGCTTTTGCAGGATGGCATTTTTGCTGTTACATTTTCCATTTATCTCCAAATCTGCTCAACTAGTGAAAGGGAGCTTAGCTGAGTAGAACTGTTTTCCCCACAAAATCTTGTTGACTGGTATTAAATATAAATATATTTCATATTTCTGTCTTTCATTTGTTTATCAGCAGAACCTAGTGCAGGGTGTTCAGCTGCATTTTTCTGGAGCTCCTATCATGAAAATGAGATTATATTTCTGTGTGTCATCCCATTTTCCCATTCAAATGTTAGTTCAGTCGTATTTCTCTTCTGTTCTTTTCAGATTTGTTTGATATCCCAAAGAATTTACTGGGAAATTAACATCAGGATGGCTGAGATAGTTCAAAAACACTTGGCTCTCAACCTGCCAATATTAAAGTGTTTATCCCAGGGGGATGGGGATTTTTCCCACATTCTTCTCAGTATTAAAATGGATTTAATTTCATCACATTAATACAGTTATGTTAAATGTCTTTCTGAAACGATACCAGAAATAATCAGCGAACTCTTCTACCTTTTGCCAGTGTGCAGCTTCCCCATTACTCCATGAAAGCTCACGGCCTGCTGTGACTCAGTTTATCCAGTTCTTTGAAATGTTATCTGCTCAAAGCTTCAGAAAAAGGATTAACTCCTCCTGGGAGAAGAAAGGAGTTCCCTTTGGCTGCACAGACCACTTGAAAAAGTTATTCAGCCTTTGTGCCTGTGGGAGCCATTGATTTTATATGTTAAGAGTTTCAGAAGCAGAGACTTGTTCCCACTTCATGTGACTTGGTGACAGATCACAAGAAGGCCCAGTGGGGGTGGAGCATTCCCAGCAGGGTCCCCAAATCTCTTTAATAAAGGGTGGGGAATCCACTTAAACTTATATCCCAAACAGTTTGGGCCAGGAACCTGTTCCCTGTTTTTTTTAGGAGTGTGCATAAATGTATTCCAGCAAGATATTTTAATCTGCAGCCCAGGAATAAGTGAATGGATGAGCAGGTGAAGCCCAGTTGAAAAGCAATGTTCCAGCTTTATCAGTGATAAAATTCAAAAGCCAACAGATGTAAAAACGTGGTGGTGTGTTTTCCATGTTTGAAAATCCAAACGAAACCTCCTGGCAAAAGCTGTGCCCACCTCACTAATTAAAGTGTTGCATTTTCCAAGTTTTCCTGTCCTTCACCATCCCCTTTTGAGCACATCCTCTGTGTTCTCTGTCTTTCAGACCGATTTCGAGAAGGACGTGGACATGGCTTGTAGATCAGGTGAGCACATCACAGGTGAGAATCAGCAAGTGACCTGGTTTGGGGATTGAACTAGGCCATTTTTTCTTTTCCCCTTTCTGTTTCCTTTGTTTGTGTCTCGGTGCCTTGCATGTCCTCGTGTGGGTTGCCTTTCCTTTCCTTTCCTTTCAACCCTGGCCAAAAGAAAGCAACACCCTGAATTCTCCCTTTGCTTTTCCTATTTTCCCATAGCTCTTTTGGCATTTTAACTGAGATAAAACCTTGCCTCTGAGGAGTTGTTTTTTGCCACGGAACAGGGTGGCAGAGAAGAGCATTGAGGAAGAAGAGATGGGATCCATCTCTTCCTACTGCGATCCTTCTTTGTTCCAGCAACAAGGGGAACGCCAGCCTCAGGCAGCTCTATGCTCATGAAGGGTGTCTTTGTAAAAAAGTCTGGAATCTGGAGAGCCTTCCCACCACCCCACCTGGCTCCAGGCTCCTCTGTGCACCTGGAAGTGGTTGGATCTCTCTTCCTGTGCCTGCTCCTTTCTGCTGTGTGTTCATCACACAGGCTCCTTTGGATCCAGAGGATGTGCATGAGTTGACAGCCCCTTTTCCCAGTAATTCCAGGGGTGTCTATGCTGCCTGGATTCTCCCTGGCTGTGCTCCTCTCTGCAGGTCTCGTCCTCTCCTCATCCTGGCATGCCTGACCTATTGGCTGGGGTTATTTTTCTTACCTTTTATAGATACTGAGGCTTTCATTTTCCCAGACTTCTCCCTTCTGCCAAGCAAGAGAAATACCAGCTTGCTTGGAAATTGCATAATTCATATCTCCCAAACCAGGATCTCCCCAAGCCAAGGACAGCACATTCTGTGTTCAGTTACCACTATGGCAAAGATTCTTTGTCTTTTTATTCATCTTTCTTTCTTGCTTTCCTCCTTTCCTTTTCTCTTGTCTTCTTTCCTTCTTTCTCTTGTTCTTTCCCTGCCCTGCTTTTTTTTCATTCTCCCCTCCTCTCTCTCTTTTTCTATAAACATCTACCTGTCCTTTTCATTTATCTTTTTCTTTATCTCATCTATCATTTATTTACCTGCTTCTAATGTATTTATCTATAATTCATCTCTTTCGTTCTGTCTCGCAATCACTTATTTATCTCTGTCCTCAGCTGTCTGTCTTGCTGTACCTGTTATTTATGTATTTCTATCTGTCAACATTTGTCCCTGCCACTGTGTTTCTGTGTATTGTCTGTCACTGTCACTATCATTTATCTGTCTATTATCTATCTATATCTTATTTATCTTTTCCTGTCCTTCTCTCTGCCTCACTCCCTCTCCCTGTGCTTATCACAGTCACAGTATATTTATCTCACTTACCCCTGTGATATCTTATTTCATGGTCTCTTTCTGTCCATTTATCTCTTTTCAGGGTCTGTCCTTTTTTTTTTTCTTTCTGCTTTTCTGTCTCACACTCTCTAATCTAATTTCTAGCTGTCAGCCTCTTCTCATTTGTCTTCCTCCTTCTCTTCTGACACCAAATATCTCAGTCCCAAAAAATCGTGTGTGAAAATTGTGTGTGTGGGGCCATGTCTGAGTCGAGGGGATGCTCAGGGAACATTCACCAGGCACTGTCAGCTGTAAACCACTGCAGACCCCAGATTCCTCCTCTAGAGGAGCCTTTCTGGATCTGCCACCCCACCTCTGAATCCCAAATAGAGTTTCCCAGAAAAAAGAGAAAGAGCTGATTTGTTTCACGTGATTTCAGGGCGGGAGCCCCTGGATCAGCAGCTTGCCAACAGCCTAAGCTTCCCCTCCTTTGCCAGCATCCAGCTCTACAATTTGTATTTGTTTGCCTGGAGATTCTCCTCCCCTCATAAAGTGCTATTAGGCTGTGCCAAGATAAGTGGTTAATAATAAACCTCATTTCAGAGACCTTTTGGAGTGGTGCATCATCCCACGCACTCTGCTTACTGAATAATAAAAAACAGGAACCTGTCCAATGGTTTCTGGCCATCATTTCTTCTGGAGGCACCATCTCCCCTCCTGTGGTGGACTGGAGATGTGGCTGAGACCACTCATAACCCCTCCAACATTGATCCCCGGGTGGGATTTGCTCCAGGACTTGGTGCTGAAGGCTCACTCCTCTCCATGCTTGGAGACTGCCAGGTGAAAACCTCTCCAGACCTATTTTCTGGCATTGAGAAGAGCCTGGATCAATAAACCTTGCTGGGACTCCCAGCGGAAGGGTTTGACTTGCTCTGATTTATCCCAGTGATGCCAAGACGATCGTGGCTGCAAGAGTTTTTTAGCTTTAAAATCTTTTTGCAAGATCTTTTTATTCTCCTTGGTGCCCTGCTCATCCTGCTCATCTGTAGTCTTGGGTGGGGTGAGCTTTGATCTTCCCTCACTCCTACGTGGAGCTGGTAGGAAAATCAGTGTGTCCTCAGAGCCATGGGATGCCCACATCCCACCTCTGTCACACATGGAGCAGCTGAATAATGTCAGCTCATCCCAAAAATCCTTCTCCATGGTCCTAAAAAAAGATCCATTTACCTATTTTTATTTCCTCCTTTCTTTCTCTTTTCCTGTGCTGAAATCCCGGGTAAGTAGCCCACAACACTGTCCCTGCCCCACAGTCTGATTCCCACGATTTTCTGATTTCCCACCCAATGGATACATCAAGGTTGATGTCATTATTTTCCCAGGATTTTTGTTGCAGCCTGAAATTAACTGATCAATAGATTGTTATGTCTGGAAAGGGGGCAAATACCTGGAAAAGGGGAAAATGTTTTTGGTTTTTTTTTTTTGTGGACAGTGTTGTGTGGGAATTGGTGTCCAATTGTCCTTTATGACGAGTTCACTTTCTCCTCAGTTTAAAGTTTTCCTCTCTTTTTAAGGAATATTCCCATCACCACTTGCTTTCCTGAAGGGAAATCGAAAATTGCTAAATAATGAGCTCTCACAAAAGCCTTACCATGATTACTGGAATGTAAGATTTTTTTGGAGAGCAGTTTGAAATTCCTAACAAAATACAGTGTGTTTCCAAATATCAATTTATTGACACTGGAACTTGAGGGAAAAGAGCAACCTGAAGTATTTTAATGAGTTAATACAAAAAATTAAATTTTAAGGGATCTGGAACTCAATGATCTTTCAAGTTCTCTTCCAGCCCAGGCCATTTGATGATTTTATGGGTGTATGAATCATTGATAATCTTGTATTTCAGCTATTTCCTGAACCAAAATAATTTTTTTACACAAAAGCAACTTTTTATTTTAAAGAATTCTACTCCACAGGCTAATACTGTATAGATTTCATTTATACATGCATATACGAGATGTACTAAATATCTAAAAATCTCTTTGGTTTTCAACATGTTGTTATCAATATGTTGGCCTAGATGGGAGTTTTGGCCATGGTTGTGTTGGAGAACTCACATCCCAGAGAGCTGTCCCAAAATAACAAAGTTTTTTTTTTCCCTCCCTACCTCTAATTTTGCCTTCAGTATCCTGGATTTTAAAAATACAAATAATTTTAAACACCGTTGTGCCTCTTTGGGAGAGGTGCTGGTGGGGAGTGGCTGTGGGAGGTGTCTGGATGTGTCAGCAGAACCCCAGGTGAGGTGCTGAGGACGCTTGTCTGTCTCCCCAGTGCTGAACAAAGACATCACCACGTGCAGAACCTCGACCATCACAGGGACCCTGAAGCGCCCGTCGCTGCCCGACGAAGAGAAACTGAAGCTCAGCCACCAGAAAGGCTCATCCAACTTCAACAGTCTTCCAGCCAACGTCTCCAAGATGCACCTTCAGGGCTCCCCACACTACCTGGGGGCCATCAACCTGAACGAGTTCAGCAACCACTCCCTCACCCTGAAGAAGGACAAGAACCAGCCACCGAAATCCATCTACATCTGCGACGGGGACATCTTCAAGAAGTTGGACTCGGAGCTCTCGCGGGCGCAAGAGCAGACCATGGACACCAGCTACGTGATCCTTCCCACCAACACATCCACCCTGAGGGCCAAACCCAAAGATGAGAGCAAGTACAGCATCAACATCGACCAGATGCCTCAGACACGGCTCATCCACCTCAGCATGGCCACCGACCCCGGCTTTGTGGTCAAGAGTCCGCCGCGGGAGCCGGTGACCATGGCGTGCAGCGAGGTGCAGGGTTCCTCCATGATCCAGCAGCAGCAGCAGCTGGCTCCACAGAACATCTCCAACGAGTCACAGATTCCCAACAGCCTGTGTGACACGGGTGACTCAGGGAACTCGGGTGTGGTGTCCAAGAGCGAGACCGTCTCCACCCTCTCCATGAGCTCCTTGGAGGTGAGTGTGGGAATTGCAGTGTCGTTCTCAGCCCGGGGCGGTGTTCTGCCCTCCCATCCGGCCACTCCAGGGGGTTGGGAAGAAGAACTTTAGGGAAAATGCAGCCCAGGATGCAATGCCAGTGCTATATTACCCTGAGAGGCGTGTGCTCGTATTTTGGAATGTGATGTCACAACTTCCAGAGCACATTCCATTGCTGGATCAAATATTTTTAGCCCTATGGGTGCTGCAAAGTCAAAAAAAAAAAACCTGTTAATTTGTCAAAGATTGTTCATTTTAATGCCAGGCACATGACCTGCCTTATCTTTTCCCCTTTGTATCCTCTGCCATCCCATTTTGATGGTTTCAGTCATGATACAGATAAGAAAACCCCAGTGATCCAGGCTGGATAGGGCTTGGAGCAACCTGGGATAGTGGAAAGTGTCCGTGCCCTTGGCAGGAGGTTGGAACTGGTAGATTTTAAGATTCCTTTCAGCATAAATGACTCAATAACTCTAAATATTTGGCACTTCCCATCATGAAGAGCCAGAAAAAAAACATTAAAAGTGTAGGAAAAGGGAAAGGAAAAAGACTCTTCCTGCTTTATTTACTAACCTTTTCCCATTTCTTTCTCTCCCAAATACCCAGAGGCGGAAATCCCGGTACGCAGAGTTAGATTTCGAGGTGAGTACACCCCGTTCTGAATGTTTGCTCCAAATTTTTTGAGGCACCCTCTCCAATTATCTCACCCTTGCTAGAACACAGGAAATCCATATTCAGCCTGCTCATACATGGAAAGGGAAGTCCCTCTAGAAATTATCCTGCATTTCCTTCTGAGCAGAAGATAGAATTAAAATGCAGACACAAATGATAAAGAAAATGAGATTGTGAAACAGTTTCTAATGAAATTACCTGAATTCTACGTGTTTGGGTGAGCTCTGAGCACATTTAGAGGTGACAAACAGGAAAGGCTGGCCATGGGGACAGGTATCAGTTAAGGAAGGGCAGCAAACCTTCCTTAGGACATTAACAATCAAGCTCAAATTCTGCAGCATAAAAATTTGACTGTTGCAAGTTTAAGGGTTTTTTTCAGGTCAAAAATTATTCTTTTCCACTTTCTCCCACCATCTCACCTTGAAAATAAAGGCAGTGCTGCAGTGGGTCCTCAGTAAGTGCTGAAGGTATTTTAGGCACCTGCAGGGAGACAGAGCTGGGATTTAATGGTGTAACTCTGGTGGGAGGACGTGTTCCTGAGGAACGGGGTTTGCTGACCTGTGTCCCTTTGTGTTTGCTGCAGAAAATCATGCACACAAGGAAACGTCACCAAGACATGTTCCAGGACCTGAACAGAAAACTCCAGCACGCAGAGAAGGAGAAGGAGTCTCCAACAACGGACAGCAAGGTTAGTCAGACACTTCCAGAAGCCCTCTGGTGCCAGCAGGAACACGGGAAACAGCAGGAAATTGGTTTTCTACTGTGCGTGTTGCAAAAAAACAGACGTGCACCACACAGCAGCCTGGGAGGAGGATGTCTGTCCCCACGTCTGTCCATGGTGTCGCTTTCCCTGTGTCCTTGGCATTCCCTTCCATGTCATCCCTTTGTGCCCTATTCATCCACTCCTAGGCAGGAACTGGAAAGTGACCATGAGGAAATCTGGGGGGAAAGTGGAGAGGGCAGAAAGAGGGGAAGCATCTCCCCTCCTTTGTGGGGCTGAGGCAGAGGCCAGGGTAGCAGTGATGGATATTTAGGATGGCCACAGCAGTGGGATTTAAAGTGTGATGTAATAACTGGAGCTTATTAAATGTAGTTAATTTGTGACAGCTGATCGCCTGTGATAGGAGCATGCGTAAATGATTGAGTCCAGACAAGGCCATGAAGGTTCTCCAAGGGCTGGAGCATCTCTCCTGTGAGGAAAGGCTGGGAAAATTTGGATTGTTCAGCCTGGAGAAGAGAAGGCTCCTAGATGAGCTTATTGTGGCCTTTCAGTCCCTACAGGAGCTGGAGAGGGACTTTGGCAAGATCATTTAGTGACAAGACTGTGACAACCAACAAGGGCAGGGGCTTTAACCTGAAAGAGAGGAGGGTTAGGTTGGGTATTAGGAAGAAATAATTCCTTCTGGGGGTGCTGAGGCCCTGGCACAGGTTGCCCAGAGAAGCTGTGGCTGCCCCATCCCTGGAAGTGTCCAAGGCCAGGTTGGATGGGGTTTGGAGCAACCTGGGATGGTGGAAGGTGTCCCTGCCCATGGCAGGGGGTTGGAATGGGATGATTTTTATTGTCTTTTCTAACCCAAACCTGTGATCCTGTGATATCCATGTTTTTACTTGTCAGGAGCAAAGTTCCAGGGAAAAGGGAATTCCTTTAAAGGACACAGACTTAGGAAAGGGCCCCTCAGCCTTTCATAGGGGCAGAGATCTGAGACTGGAAAAAAAATTATCAGGAGCCTCTGTAATAATTGGTGTTGTAGATAATAAAATAAGGAAGAGCAGGCAGATGATACCTTCCACGTGTCTCAGCCAGCTGGGCAAGGACTGAAGGGCTACAAGGAATTCTTACAGCTCCAGCTGAAGGGAAAAACAAGCGGCAGAACCAGGTTGACAGTGAGAAATTGAATTCCTTGCACTCAGGAGAGAGGCAAGGTGAGCTGATTATTGCAATTCTTGGTGATTTGTAATCAAAGCCCCTCATGACAAGAAAGACATTGAGGGGCTGGGGAGAGAGGGACAACAAAGGTGGGGAGGGGTCTTGAGCACGAGTCTGAGGAGGAGCACTTGAGGGAGCTGGGAGGACTCAGCCTGGAGAAAAGGAGGTTCAGGGGGGACCTTCTGCTCTCTAGAACTCCCTGACAGGAGGCTGGAGCCAGGTGGGGGTCAGTCTTCTCTCCCAGGTAAAAAGTGACAGAACAAAATCAACCGGCTCCAGTTGCACCAGGGGAGGTTCAGGTTGGATATTTGGAAAAATTTGTTCAGTGAAAGGGAGGCCAAGCATTGGAGGAGGCTGCCCCAGAGAAGTGGTGGATTCACCGTTCCTGGAAGTGTTCAAAAGCCAGGTAGCTGTGGCACCTGGGGACACGGTTTAGTGGTGGCCTTGGCAGTGCCAGGTTAACACTTGGGTCAGTGATCTTGGAGGTCTTTTCCAACCTCAATTCCACGATCCTAAGAGAGATCCAGGATGTTGCACCCCCTGCAATGTGGCAGATTGGTGGGGCTTATTTGGATGGGGCTCCCTTGGAGGGAAGAGCAGAGCTCAGAGGGCGATGGAACAAGAGGTTTGGGGTTTTTTTGGAGGCAAGCAGAGCCCTACAGAGCCTTTGCTCTGTGTTCTGACCTCACAGCATTGCTGTGCTGAGCTCCAGAGATGCTGAGCCCAGAAAATCCTGCTTTTATTGCGTGTGGCAAGGTGTCATTGTGGGCTGTCCAGTGTAACAGAGTGAGAGCCACTGGATCTCCAGGTTCAGATCAAAGAATCCTGCCTGGCCCAGAATCCCAGCGTGTCTCAGTGTCACCTCTCTGGGTTTTGGTGTTTTTTTTGCACTTATTTCAGTATGACACAGCTGTTAACCCAAAAAAATGCTTAAATCTGGTATAAAAGCTAATCTGTGGTCTGTTTGCAGGAGGGGTTTATAGATTGGGAAGGTTTTAGCATTTCAGAGATACATCTATGTAGAATTAAAGTTGCCGCTGTCAGCATCAAAGAGCTTTGAGCTGCTGAAGGAGGTTCTGAAGGTGGCTCTTGCATATTGACTGAATCTTTTTCAAGTTGGGAATTTTCCCTTGGATGTAACAGGAGAGGGGGAGTTTGTGAAGAGCAGGACTGGCAAGTCAGGAGTGGGTATTGGTTTACAAAACATCCAAAGCAATGCAAATTTAAATAAATAGTTTTTTTTCCAGCCCTTTTTCTACCATTTGTTGCTGAGGACTCCATTGGAGCTCAGGCCCCATCTTCAGCTCACCCTGAGAAGGCAAGGAGCAGATAACAGGGATTAAGGGAACAACAAAAGAATGCTTTCTCTTTTATGTACGTTTAGGTTATAAAACGATGGAGTGTTTCTTCTGGTGGCAGTGATAAAACAAACCTTAGTGTAAGTCTGGCTTTCATTTGCATTGCAGAGCATCCTGGGCCTATCCCAACCCCTTCCATGACATGAATCCTAACATTCTTTAACCAGCAGAAAGCTCTGTGCCTCGTGGGCATGAACAAGGTCATCAGGACCCTGGAGTACCCCTGAACCTTTCCTCATCCCCGAGCAGAAAGGAAATTTCCTGTGTCTGCTCCATTTGCCTGCATTGCTGTTCTCTCCGATTTCCCTTTTAAATAAACAACCACAAAGTCAAGCTCCCAAGTCTCTCTCCCCAGGCCTGGCATTTTCCCAACCTCTGCTGGCAGCGTGTGCCATCGTCCTCAGTCCTTTCCAGGATAGGATGCTTATCCTGACCTTGCTGTTCCTCTCTCCTCCCTCAGCTCCAAAGTCAGAAAAGTGCTGATGAAACTGGAACTGAATGTCTGCACAGGACAGGCATCCTGTGGGGATTCCTAGGAATGGTGCTGGCCATTTTTAGGGATCAATTTTTCAGGGATTTTAATGTAAATGCCATCCCCAGGGTACTGCAGTGCACTTACTGAATCACACTCAACACAAAGCTCCTTTCCCATGAACTCCTGAATTGTCAGATTTTAAGGAAACACCAAGAGAAAAATGGGATGGAGGAACAGACTTTCAGTCTCTTTAGGAAAAAGGGGGGAAAATTCAACCATCATATTTATTTATTGTTAAGAATTTCTCCAACTTCAAGGGTAGAATATTATTTTTAGAACCTCTTTTTGAGGGGTTTTCAGCCAAGACACAAAGGTTTATACAAGCACAGGTGTTCCTCCTTTTTAGGTATCCTGACAGATGGAAACTTGATGGATAAATGTTAGTTCTGTGTACACTCGATAAAGAAAAATGTCCTTTGCTCGCAGTCCCAGAGAAGTTACTGGCAGAGCTGGAAACATAGTCAGGAACTCACAGAATCATTAAGGTTGAAAAAGACCTCTAAAATCATCAAGTCCAACCACTAAACTGTGTCCCAAATTAAAAATTCCTCCCAGGATGTGACTCCACCACTTCCCTGGTTCCAATATTCAAACCAAATTTTTTCCCAATGTCCAACCTAAACCTCCCCTGGCACAACTTGAGGGCATTTCCTCCTGTCCAGTCCCTTGGGAAGAGAGACTGACCCCCATCTGGATCCAACCTCCTTCCAGGGAGTTGTAGGGGATTTTAAGTGGCAGGAGATTTGGGGATGAATTCTGTTTTCCTGTGGTTGAGGACTCCTAATCCACATCCTGCTGGGATTGGGGTGTCCCCACTGCCATCAGATTCCTAACGAGTAGGGATGGTGTGTCAGAGAATTATGGGAAGCAGGATAGTTCCTGGAATGCCAGTCAGGTCTGAATCTTGCTCATATTCCAGGCATTCCCAGGGATGTGGCACTGGCCACAGTTATTGTTTCACTGCAGTTATTTTGCTGGAAACCAAAGCACATCCCTACTGGTGAACTAAGCTGAGCCTCAGAGTACAATATCAAAGAATTGCCCCTCTTTGGGGAATAAATACGGATTTTTCCCTATTTTCTTTTCCAGTTTATTACATAAAGTTTATTCCATGGGACACGTAGTTTCTTCTGTCTGTACCTCAACTCTGAAATGCTCCCACTGGAGGCACACTCTACTACTCCTGATTGAAATCACATTTTCCAGCAGGATCCATGTTCAAGCCCTGGCCACCTCATTCCCTGCAGCAGAAAAACGTGGTCACACTCAAAATGGCTTTAAGCTGAAGGAGGGACATTGAGCTGGGATACTGGGAGAGAGTTCAGCCCTGTGAGGTTTTGGCACAGGCAGCCCAGAGCAGCTTTGGATGTCTCATCCCTGGAAGTGTCTGAGGTCAGGTTGGGCAGGGCTTGGAGCAACCTGGGCTCGTGGAAGCTGTCCCTGCCCATGGCAGGGGCTGGAACAAGAGGATTTTTTAAGATCCTTTCCAAACCCAAACCGTTCTGGGATTCTCTGGTTTGTGGCTGTAGGGACTGATCAGAGATGTAGACAAGCTTTCCCAAAGTTAATTTTTCCATACCAGGGAATTAAGATAGGAGCAGGATCACATCCAGCAAGATCTGATGGTTGCCAAGTTGAAAAGTCAAGCTTTTAATGCACTGATGGATCTCTATGACCTTGTCATGATCCTGGCAGGTCCCTTCCCTTTCTGGATATTCTGTGGTAAATTTTTTCTCCCTCGAAGTCTTCAACATGAGGTGAGGCAAGGGAGGTGGAGGTGATATTTTTCCTAACTCAGAAGGAAGTTTTGGGGTTGTAGGCAGGATTTTTTTCTTGCTGGAATTTGGCACAGATTTTCTCTGTCCACCTGAAGAGACGGAAGAATCTAAAAATAGCACCTCAGGAGCAGCTGGTTTGCTGTGCTCTCCCTCCCAAACCTGCAGAGGTTTCACACTGTTGCCCTTCCATTTAATCCCAGACCAAACTGGAAGCTGCTGTAGCCCCTGAGCAGAAAACTGAATGAGCTCTGTGTGTGTGGAATATTTATCCCCCATGACAGCTTATTTGCAACCAGGAAGCATCAAAGGAACCAAAGACTTGGAGACAACCACAGCAGGATTTGCATCAAAATACCCAGCCCGCCCCACCAGGCTTCCTGATGAAAATCTAAAGCTCTCTTGGTGTCTGGGATGCACCAAACCCTCATTTTTAAGGCTGCAATAAGCAGTGAGTGGCTTCCACGTGGATTATAAATCTCTCTTTATATAAGGGAGATGTTGGATGTATATTGGAATGTTAGCTTGGGACTGACTCAGACAGCAGAATTCTTCCTTCCTAATCACTCCCATCACTTTGACTCCTTCTTTACCTCCCCAATTGCTACCAAAAAAAAAAAGAAAAAAAAAATCTCATTGTTGGATAACCTTGCTGCAAGTTTGTTTCTCCCTTTCAAAGCTTGACCTTTGCCTGGCAGACTGCAGGTTCCACCATGCAATTTCTTCCCCATTTTCCTCCTAAATACACAGTTACCCAGGTCTGAATTCTTGTAGCTGAGAGTTCTTCACATTAAAGCAGGGTAGCAGTAATTTTCAAGCTGCTTTGTACTACACAGGAACTATTTCTCCTGTGCAGATCTGTGTTCTCAGGGTTTAACATCTCCAACGCTGCTGCTGCTCCCTGGGAGTTAATTGCTAAAGAAATTCCAGGGTTTGGGCTGGACATTGAGAGAGGTCTGTGGTTTTGTAGGCTTTTAAAAAAGCCAAGGTTTTGTTTCTCCTACGCTTTGATAGCACTGGAAGTGACGCTCCTGCCTTCCCCCTCAGCAGGAATCCTTTGATCCAGCTCCATCAGAGAAGCTGGAATCACATCCATATCCCTCTTTTCCTGCCAGCATCTGGCTCGGCATTCATTTTAAACAGCAGCTCTTTGCTTGTGCCAAGGTCAGTGCTGGACAGAGCTCTGCAAATTCCTTGGATTTCCTCCTGCTTGTTGATGAGCTCCCTGCCACATTCAGCTCCCTGCAGCTGGAATGGCTTTTGCTTTGGCTCCTGTCCTGCAGCTCACGTGCAGGATCTGGACCCAGTTTATAATTCATGGAATCACAGAATGGTTTGGATTGGAAGGAACGTTAAAGATCATCTCATCCCACACCCCCTGCCATGGGCAGGGACACCTCCCACCATCCCAGGTTGCTCCAAGCCCCGTCCACCCTGGCCTTGGACACTTCCAGGGATCCAGGGGCAGCCACAGCTTCTCTGGGAAGAAGACAGAACTCTCAAATCTCTGTTGATCCTGAAAAGCGCCTGCTCCAAATCCCATTTTAAAAAGGTATAAAGTTTTTTTCTGCCTAACTTTTCCTTATTTCCTCCTGGACAGTGTTTCTGTCTTGATTCCTCAGTTTTTTTTTTCTCACAATGAGATTTTTCTTGGCTTTCTTCTTTTGGCATCTGGAGGTTTGCCCATTCCACCAGCTTTGGCAACCTAATGCAGTGATGAGAGAAAAGGACCGTGAAGTGGGCACGGAGTCACTGCAAAGGGTTTTATGACAGAGGGCAGGTTTATATTGGATATTGGGAAGAAATTCTTCCCTGGGAGGGTGGTGAGGCCCTGGCACAGATTTCCAGAGAAGCTTTGGCTGTCCCATCCTTGGAAGTGTCCAAGACCAGGTTGGACAGGGCTTGGAGCACCCTGGGATAGTGGAAGGTGTCCCTGCCCATGGCAGGGGGGTGGGATGAAATGATATTAATGACCCTTCCAACGCAATCCATTCCCTGATTCTATAATTCTATGATTTCATGAATACTGATCGATCTTGCAGCTCATCCCCAGGCAGGGCTGTGTCTCTCTGGTGTGCTCTGTTACAGGAACTGGAAAATTTGGAATCTGCTGGCTGGGTGTCCCCCTGCAAGGGAAGCTCCACTTTTGGGAAGGGTGTCTCTGTGTCACATCTCTAATCCTCTCTGCACTGCTTGAAGGCAAATTTTAACAGACCAATTAGCGCAGCTTTTGTAGGGAGGAGCTCTGCATAAAGTCTGATAATTACCGCCATAAATTCTGTTATGAAAGTGACGTCAAATCTTAATTCAGTCAGCCATAAACCATCTGCCAGCTCCCAGGTATCAAAATACACCATCAGTCAGAAGTTCACCTCCTCCTGCAGATCAGCCAGCACCTTTTGTCCCCAGAATTAGGGGACAAAATCTGTCCCAGAGAAACGTGTTCCCTCTGCTCCAGCACCAGGCAGTGCCACCAGCACATTGAAACTCCTGTTTTTTTTATACTCTGAAGTCTGAATAATTCTTTAGAGAGTCTAAATAAAAGACTCTATGAAAAATCATGGTTTGGGTGCTCTTGGTCCCCTCCTGGATCCTCGGTTGCCCCTGTGAGGCAGCTTTGAGAGTTTTCAGCATTTTAGGGAATCTATTCCTCCAGGTGGGCTCTTCACAGAGCGTAAGCATTGTCCCAGAAAAGGTTGGGATTGGACCAGCTGGATTAACAGGAAGAATGCTCTGGAAAACAGCCTGTTCCTCATGCTGGTGGGGCCACAGGTGTTCTGTGCAGCCTTCAGGCTTTTCTGGAGTCAATAAAAGATTTCCTTGATCCAGAGCCTGTTCACCTTCAGCAGTGTGGCCTCACTAGAATTTGTCTCACAGCCTCCCCTTCAGGATGGATGAACTTCAGGGAATACAGAAGCAGAAGACAAATTTTTATTGCCTAGCAAATGCTGGGTATTTCAAGTTTCCTAACTGATTTCAAAGTTAAAACCACAAATAGTTTCTACTTTTGGGTTTTTTTTTCTTTCCAATTTAATTTAATGAAATTCTGAACAATGCCAGCCACTTCCTTTTATTTTGCTTTTCTCCTAAATGAAAAGAAAAGAAAAAAAAAAAAAAAAGAAAAGCATAATCTTTGTAGTTCAGTAGCATAAAATGAAAGAACTGCAGCTACTTGTTTCTGAGAAGGAAAGGAAAATTTATCATTCTCTAAAGAAACAAGACAGCTTTCCCATTTCCTAATCACTTTTCATCTACATTGATCTGAAGATGGATTAGATGAGCGTGAGCCACATTTATCTTTCAAATTCCCTGCTCTATGCTCTGAATAACTTCATCCTGGACCTACAGTCATCAGTGTCATGGGGAGAGACCATTTGGGTCACAAAATATCCTTGAAGTTGACACCAGAGGCAAGGAAAACAGCAAGGGAGTAGCTGATTCCAGGGGAGTTATCACCGAGTGCTCAGCAGAAAGCCCTGAATTGCTCCTTGGGTTATTCGGGGTAACCATAAAAACCGGGGGTTAAAAGATGAAAACTAACAAAAAACAGACCAAAACCCCACAAAACAAACACAGGGAGGTGCAGCTTGAGCAGCCTGAGCGGTTTGTGGGCTTTGGAAATCAAAGCTGTGCCTCAGAGCAGGCTCTGGGGCTGTGTTTATGCACTGCAGGGATGCTGCTCCTAAGGAAAAGAGTTGCACTGGGATGCAGGAGCTCGGGATGAAGGCAGCCTGGACCCCTGGAGGCAGCACAGGAAAGTGTGGAGGGTGAGGGAGGGGATTCTGCCCCTCAAATCTGCTCTGGTCAGACCCTGCCTGGAACCTTTTGTCCACTTCCCAAGCACAGGAAGGATGTGGAGCACCAGGATGATCAGAGGGATGGAGCAGCTCTGCTGTGAGGAAAGGCTGAGAGAATTGGGATTGTCCAGCCTGGGGAAGAGAAAGCTCCAGGGAGACCTCAGAGCCCCTTCCAGTGCCTGAAGAGGGCTGGAGAGAGACTTTGAACGAGGGATGGAGTGCTAGGACAAGTGGGAATGGCTTCAGATTGCCAGAGGGCAGGGTTAGATGGGATATTGGGAAGAAATTCTTCTCTCTGAGGGTGGGGAGATCAGCACAGGTTTCCCAGAGAAGCTGTGGCTGTCCCATCCCTGGAAGTGTCCAGGGCCAAGTTGGATGAAGCTTGGAGCAGCCTGGGATGGTGGAAGGTGTCCCTGCCCATGGCAGGGGGGTGGAATGAGATCATTTTTATGGTCTTTTCCAACCCAAACCATTCTGTGATTTTATGATGATTGATTTTGTGATGATTCTCTGAAGACCCAAGGTAGGGACCCACCACCATCCCCTTTCCATACCCACCACGAGTCCTGCACAGGTGACTCTGCAGTCTGCCAGGACCAGCTTTAGCAGAAGGATGTGTGGATTATCTCAATGCACTTTGCCTCTGTGTTTGTCAGATTTGGGGCTTTTCTTATCACTGCACCCTAAACACCTTTTATCCCAAATCCTCTCCCTCCAGCTTAAAAATTCACAGCTAAAATGAAAGTCAGGCAGATAAAATGAATGAAGGAGACTCCCAGTGCCACCAGGATGATGAACACCTCCAGTTTGGATCTGGTTTTACCCCAGCTCTGAGTGTGGGTGCTCCCTCCTTTCCCACCCCTTATTTTTCCTCCACAATCCTGGCACCAGACAGGGACTGATAAACATTTCCCTCCTTCCCAGAAGCTCCTGGGCTGTGTCAGTCTGGAGTGATGGCTCTGTCCCTGGCAGAGCAGCTCCGGGTGCTTTCAGCCCTGTCTGGGGCCTGTGCTGGCTGTCTCGGAGGCACCAGGCCCTGAGCCAGCCACAGTGCCTTTTCCAGACAGATTACACATCCCTCTCTCCAGGTTTTTTCTTTCTTTTCTATGCATAGCTCAGTTTTGCCTCCTGTCTGTAAGGATTGCTAAGAGCCCAGAGTGGAGCTGGAGGGAAATTCCAGGGTTGGAGCATGAGCCCAGTGCCGGTTTCTCTCTGCTGTTCAAGCGGCCAAGACCCCATAAAAACTTTTTTTCCATATGGAGGGAAAGAAAAGGGTAGCTGTTCCCAGGAGCCTGCTAGCAATTCCCAGGGTGCCCTGTGCCAAGAGTGGATTTTCTTTTGTCTCTCAGCATCCTTCCCAGAGCTCTGCCAGGCTGATTAACCTGCTCAGAGATCCCAGAGGGCAGCGGCTCCTCCTCAGCCACCCCTGAGCCAACACTTCCCTCACAGCATCACCAGAGAAGTCTGATCCTTCCCTGAGAAATGGAGAACTAAGACCAAGTCTCCCTTCTCCATTTCCTCGTTTTCCAGGGCTCCTTTTCATCTTCTAACTGTGAATAAACACCTTTGGAGTCACTAAGCCCACCACAGTCACAGGTGAACACCACACTGATAAGGAGGATGGAAATCACCAAGTGGGGTCAGACCCAAGGGCAGTTTCTGCCTCTTCTCCATGGCAGAGTAAAAAGGATCTTGGAAAAATAAAAGGGACAGCCTGTGGTGGTGCATCTTAAAAAAAATCCCTAAAACTCCAGGAATTTGTGCTCAGAGACCCCTTGATGCAGAGTGGTGTTGCTTCACTGGATAACGCCGAATGGATGCTGGTTTTGTGTTTCCATGTACTTTTCATGAGTCTGGAAGTTTTCAGGATGGACAGAGAGCTGTGGAAAGGTGGCCTGGAGGTTGGCTGGGCACTGTGGGCAGTTGCCAGGGTTCACTCCTTGGTGCTCTGGAGTTCCTTTGCTGGAAGAGATTATCCCAGTCCCCACCATCAGTGGTCCATTCCTATCATCCACAAGCCTCTCAGAGCGTCACAGATCTCTTTTACATCCAACCATAATCTCTTTTAAGGCCTTAAGGCGGGAGTTTGTAATCTTTCCTCCCACAGGACAGTCTCTATAATTTCATCCATGGCTGGAAACTGGCCACATTTATCATTTCCCCTTTATCCTTCTCTCAGGAAGCCCACAGAGTGCCCAGAATATCCAAGATGCAGGTGCAGAATGGAGCTGTGCCCTGCCATAACAATATTTCCCGTTTCATTCTCTCTTCCTTTCTTAATTTTTCTCTTCTCAACAGCTCACAACATTTGATGTCTGGGGTTTGAATAATTATTGTCACCCTTAGGTGGTGGTCCCCAGTGGCAGGGCTGATCAGAGGCCACTGCTGGAGGCGTGTTTGGGTTTTTTTTCCCTCAGTTTCTGTTCCCTCCCTGGATTTGCAGCTCCTCTTGCTCACCAGCCCGTGACAGGGAGGGCTCTGAGGTTTGCTGATCACGTTCAGAGAGCATGGTCGGATCTGGGAGCATCCTCCCAGCATGAAGGAGAGGATGAAGGTCGGGAGTGTGGCAGCTGGAGAGAGACTGTGAAAGCAGGGGTTGGCTGCAAACCTGATGCTGAAGGTGGCCATGAATAATGCCATCCAAAAAGGGCTCTTGTTTGAGGGGAAAAAACGAATTATTTATGAACTTCATGCTTAAGATCACTTGTGCTGCCCGCTGATGCAGCCGTGGGCATCAGCAGCTTTGAAAACTTGTGGCATTACAGCAGTGGGGGGAGAAAACAAAATGTTTTTCATTGAAAAAATATCTGTCTTGACCAAGGTTATTTTGCTTCATCTTTTGGGAAACTTAATTTTATTCCAATTTTTGCTCTATTTCTGCTTTTTTTCTCTGTGTTCCTTCCTGCTGTATCTTTTCAGGAAGACTGATGGTCTCCAAAAATCACCATAGGTGGGAATTTCCCTTCAGGAAACTCCCAGCTTTTCTCATTAAGACACATGCAAGAGTTACATAGGTTCCACTTTTTAGTTGCAGCGGTTCTAAAATAAGTTGAAAAAAAAGATAGTGGAATAAATCACAAATTTTATCATTTTTTTCTGTAGTATTAGTATTAATCACTGTCGTGTTATATCACAGAATAAAGTAAGAATAGCACCAGCAGCATAGTGAAAGCTCTGTAATATAGAGTTTAATGAAAACCTCAGCTGCAGATTTCAAGAAATTGAGAACTGAGTGTTTTACGTTTTTTTGAGCAATACTTTTACACAACCTGATATTAAAAAAACACCCAAACAACAATTCTCTTTAAAAGGACTTAAAAAATTATTTTTCTGCCTTTGAATGAAAATTATTTCAGTGTTTTCACTTCGCTTTCAGATGTTTGCCTGGTTTGTACATTCCCCACCCTCTAAGCTCTCACCCAGAGCTTCCTCCTGGGAGTTGTGAGGTACAGGGCAAACTTCAAGCACATCTTATTTTTATACTAAAGCTTGGATGAGCAGAATTCCTGGCTTGGGTGATCCAGCTGCCCCTGCAGGGATAATTCCACAGCAGCTTTCCTGTCAGCACTGCTGCTGGGACAAACAGCAGCCTGACAAAAACGTCTTGGGGAAGGACAAACTGAGGAGCTGGGGCTGCTGGATGAGCCTGCAGCAGATGGGGATCGAGGTTTCCTACGGAGCTATGATGCTCTCAGCAGCATCCTGGAGTGACCCCACAGCCTCTGTGTGGCTTCACTTCCCACAAGTCAACACATTTGGGTGACAGGATCGAGCTGTGACAATTCCTGGGTGTCGTGTCCCCTGGCTCCTCACCTTCTCTCCAGGCTTTTCCCTCCTTGTCATCCTCCACAAGCCGCTTTCCTCCCTCCCTTCCCACTTTTCCTTTGGCAGGAGGCTCAAAAGGGCTCTGTCACGTCCAGGGAAACCTTTTCTTTCCCAGTGCTGGAGCGCTTTTGTGGAGTTAATCAACTGTGAAAATCATCACTGGTGTTTAGAGGGGAGAAGTTGAGTGGACAAACTCATTTAAAGCCTTTCCTTTCTCTGCCCACTGAGAAAACACCCGTTTTCCAGCCCCTCAGCTCTCCCCAGAGCCTTGTCTTGGTGTGTGTCAGGAAAAATGTGGGAAGAGATTTTCTGGATCAATATCCCTGGTTGGGTGCTGGTGGGAGACTGGGTCAGTAAAGCCTCCAGGGCTTGGTGTGGAGTTGATGGAAGTGTTTGCAGCCTCTGAGATGAGCTCCAGCTCCTCAAGCAGCACGGATTTGGTTCCCTGGCAGAACAGGGAGCAAGATTTGCTGCAATTAAAGGGTCTATAAATAGCTGTGCTGCATAAGGAACGTGCATCAAATGCAGTGGGCGTTCAGAAAGACCTCATTGTAATCTGGATTTCATACGTGGGCTGGGTGGGAAGAGACATTAAAGATCCTATAGTTCCACCTCCTGCCACGGGCAGGGACACTTTCCACTATCCCAGGGTGCTCCATCCAACCTGGCCTTGGACACTTCCAGGGATGGGGCAGCCACAGCTTCTCTGGGAATTCCATTCCAGGGCCTCCCCACCCTCACAGGGAAGAATTTCTTCCCAATATTCCGTCTATACCTACCCTCCTTCATCTTAAAGCCATCACCCCCTGTCCTGTCTCTACATCTGTGGAAGTAGAAAAAGATCTGATATTCTCAAAACCACACTCAGATTTTCAGTAGCATAAAACTACCCTGAAAGCTGAAATATCCAGTCATTAAGTGATGGAGGTGGCAGTGGAAAGAATAACGTTTCGTTTTTGAAAATACAGTTTTTACTCCAAGTGTCATTTTCATTGATACCTCACTTTATTTTGAGTGAAGCTTCACAGAAAAAATTATTTGTTGGTACAAGAGGAGGTAAAATAATGAAATTTCTTGCATTTTGCACTAACTTTTCTTTCTTTCTCTCTCTCCTTTCTTACACTTTCATCCTCCTGCAGCAAGAAAAACAGCAGACACCAAACAAGAGACCCTGGGAAGGCATCAGGAAAGTCCAGTCCCCGCCATCATGGGTTAAAAAGGACATCGAACCTGTGGCACAGTCTCCCCTAGAACTAAAAACTGTAGAGTGGGAGAAAACAGGGGCCACCATCCCCTTGGTGGGACAAGACATTATTGACCTTCAGACAGAGGTCTGAGCAGAAAGGGAAGAAAAAAAAGACTTTTTTTTTTTCCGGAAAACAAACGAAACAAAAAAAAAAACAAAAACAAAACCACGTTTTAAAGAAATGATTAAATTAAATCGGAACCGAGCAAGAGAAGTGTTTGGTTTCTTTTGAAACCTTTGGTAAGATGGAGTAACTTTTGTATTGTTCTCAGCAGAGAGGGGGAATATTACTTTATAGAGTATAGTAGCTGTAGGTTCAGGACAACACGAGCTTTCCCAGGCAGGACTGGAGGAGTGAGCCTGGAAGAGAGCGAGGAGGAGGAGGAGGAGGAGGAGGAAGAGGGTGGGGAGGGGCTGCAGGGGACCAGCGCTGCCAAGATGCTCTCGGGTCACTGCTGCACACCAGGAGCCCTCCTGCTCTGCTGCGGGGAGGTGTGGAAGGACGCCCAGCAGCCACCACAGAGGCCCCGGAGGATCGGGCTTGTTTGGGGACAGCGAGAGGGGACACCTGCGGGAGCCTCGCTGGGATGTGGCCTGGCTGGGGCAGACCCAGCTTCATCCCTCGTTCCCCTGCCAGCTCATCCAAGAAGGAAGGAGATGGGACACGCCAAGAAGTGGCCACAAGGACATTGCCACCCCCGGGTGCCGCGCCACGACCTGGCATTGGCGCACGGTCACAGCGGGTCCCCGCGCACGGGGGACGTGGTGGCGTCACCCCTGGCTCGACGGGTGGACAGGAGAGGTGGGGCTTCCTCCTCTCATCCCTCCCCGGCGGAGGAAAGGACCAGCTCCAAATCTCCGAATCCTGCTCGCCCCATCTCCAGGGAGAGGGTGGAAGGTGGTAGACAACAAGACCAACAAGAAGAATGTAGGTCATGTCATTGACTGTTAAATAGATAAACTCAGCACGGGCCTTGCGAAGGTCCTCTTGGCCTCATCCTTTTATTTTATTTTTTTTTTCTTTTGTTCTGTTATTTGTCCTTGCTTTCGGACTCAGATTTATTCCAAGCTGCCCCTCCCTGGAAGGCAGAGAGAGAAAAAGGGAAAGACAGATCTGCCGCTGTACCTGGAGATATTGGTAAACAGAGACGTTGCCTTAGGACATTGAGACAAACTGACAACATGAATAACGTCCACTTGGAAACAAACAGACAAAAAAAAAAAACAAACAAAATAATCTATTTTTTTCCTTCTTCTTTTCTTTTCTTCAATAAAAAGAGAACTTGAAACCCGAGACCTTTCTTTTCTTTGGCTCTTGTCATTTAAAATTGTTTTCTGTGCCGTAGGACTGCGCAGGCATGGGGTGAGGATGCCACCTGCTGAAGGTGGAAGGCAAGTTGCTCTGTGGAAAATTTGGGATGGTGGGAATACACAGCCCCTTCACCGCCGGCTTGCAATGTTTTGTTTTGCTTTATTCAGTTTGGGTTTTGGTTATTTTCCCCTCGCTGGCCCTTCTCCGCCCTCCCCGCTGCCCAGAGCCAGCAGCAGGTTGGTGGTCCTGCAGGAAGGAAGAGGTGAAGCTGATCAGGAGAGCAGGACTTTCCTCCTCATAAAATGCAGTCTTTTCATTTCACTATTAAAAAAAAAAAAAAACTTTTAATTTTTTTCTTTAAAAATTTCTCAAGGTTATTTGCCAAAAAAAAAAATAAAAATGAGGTGTCTACATTTCATCCCAAAAAGTGTTGTGCAATATTTTTATCATTAAAAAATATACCAGTGACATTACACACAGACTTTATTTTTTTATATTATTATTTCTGTCATTCCCAGCACTGTCTGTCTGATGTTTGGATTTACTCTCCCAGTTTTGGAGGTGGATGGAGACAAAACTCTGGTTGTGAGTGGCCAGATTGTGCCAGACAGCAGCAGAACTTGAACAGGGTCTGAATTATTACTGTGCTCGGGTCTCCTTTTAATTAGAAAATAACAAACCTCACATTTTTAGGGAAAAATGACCCATGGGTACAAGATGCAAAGCAATCACTGCCCCCAGCTGTGCTTCCCCCATGGGGAGGTGCTGCTTGATGTGCCAGATCTCAGCTTTGACTTCCCTTTGGGCCACCTGGGAGATCTCCAATGGCATTTACCTTGCCATTGGCCATAGGATATGAAGGATGGAAAGGAAAACTTAAATAAACCCCGAATAGTTAAAAAATAAGGAAAGTGGTTACTCATAAAACTGTGATATTACTGTTTAATTTTAGCTTATTCATGAAACAGGAAAGCACAAAGGCCTCCCTCAGATGCTGGGTTGTATGATATTGTAATTACTATAATTACACATTATGAATTTTAGCATACAGGTATCTTTCTACTGTGTTTTAATTCATTTCTCTCTCTTTTTGTTTTTTCCTTCCCTTCCCCTGCCTGCCCTCTTCACTCCAACCTTCACCCATTCACTGCAGCTGCCTTTGCAGGACATTAACAATGTTATGTAATTACAGAGATAAATGTTTGTTTAAGAACTGTTGATATTCGACTTTTTCTGCTCAGCTCCTCCGGTTAATCCTGTTTTCCCATGTCCTACCCTCCTTCCATGCCTTTCTCCTCCTTCCTCTCTGTGTTCTTCAACACCTTTTTTTTTTTTTTTTCCTGTACAGTTTTCAGAGCACAAAATGAATGTGTCTTATTTCTAATAAAAGAGGTGGAAACTTCAGGCCTGTCTGCTTTTTAAAAGTGCCCCTGCCTGCACCCCATGTGTGCTTTGAATCGCTCTTGGGAGCTGGGAAATCTCTCCTGGCTCCACAGCTTCCACCTGGGCTCTCTGCTCTGGAAAAGTCACAACAATGAGCTGAGTTTACCCAAATTTCAGCTTTGTATCCTCTCCACACCTCTAAAAATGCATGTGCCTGTAAAGTACATTTGCAGGACATGAGGAATCTCCTTTTCTGTGCAGTGCAGCTTGTTTTTATTTAGGTTTCTCAAACCCACAGCCTGATGTTTCCTTCCCAATATCGTAGGATGTGAAGGTGGAGATTTAACACAGATCTGGCAACATTTTTGGTGCAGGACAGGGCTGTGGGGTTAAAGTTTCCAGCTGTGGTAATTCTGACGCCACCCTGCCCACATCACTGCAAAGCCAATCATAGAATTCCTGAAGGGTTTGAGTTGGAAGGGACATTAAGACCATCTCATTCCACCCCTGCCATGGGCAGGGACACCTTCCACTATCCCAGGTTGCTCCAAGCACTGTCCAGCCTGGCCTTGGACACTTCCAGGGATCCAGGGGCAGCCACAGCTTCTCTGGGCAGCCTGTGCCAGGGCCTCAGCACCCTCACAGGGAGGAATTTCTTCCCAATATTTAATCTAATTCTAAATCTACCCTGTTTCAGTTTAAAGCCATTCCCCTTGTCCAATCCCTCAGTGCCCTGGCAAGAAGCACCTCTCCATTTTTTTTTTGCTGTCCCCATCAGGTACTGGAATATTCAACCTCACTTGGATTTCCCTGGCACAACCAGACAGACTCTGAGCAGGAGCTCAGCTCAGTGCACAATAATTAATTATTATAAACTGTGTGGATAATTCCATTAGACATAAACCATCTCCCAAAGCTGAGACTAAGATTGGACCTAACTCCACCTTGGCTCTATCAGGAGTTCAGACAGCAAGGGGGGCCAGTCTGAATTTGTGGCTCAGTGGGAAGGTCTCCTTTACCCTTTTGTGTCCCACATCTCTAAATCCTCCCAGTTTGATTCCAACTCAATTTTCCTTTGTACATTTCTTCCATATATTAAATAACAGTGAACCTTGCTTTTACAACATCACGGTAAACCCCACTTTTGGTGATATTACAGTGATCCTCTCAGTGATCTAAATCACCCCTTCACTACAGCTGCCCACATAGGAAAGGGCCCATGTGGAGCAAGACCATTCCAGGGAGATTTAGGACCAGCACAGGAGGTTTTTCTCTCCAGTCTCTCTCTTTTGTGACTCGAGGAGTTCTTGAGCTCACTACATTCCTGTGTCCAAGATGAATCAGGGCCTGAGGTGAATATCTCTTCCCGAGCTCCCGTTGGGACAAGATCTGAACAGAGAGATAAAGAAGATTGTTGTTGTTTTTCTCCCTTCCCAATTTCCCCAAACCACTCGTGGCAGGAAGAAGTCAGAGTCCTCAAGGGATCCCTAAGGAAGACGTCTCCAGGTGCTTGTTGAAATCTATTTTCAATCATTTTCCAGAAAAAGTCCCAGGGCAGTGATGTGGGCCTTGCTCTTCTCCTGTGTCCCAGAAAACACAAACCAAAAAAAAAAAAAGATATTTGGCACATTAGAAAGTAATAACACTGATTATTAGGAAGTAAAAAGGCTGAAGAGGCCACCAGCCACCACAATGGCCAGAGGAGCTGTGGTAACTTCACAGATAAAGTCCCAAGAGCACACTCCTGAATAAAGTCCCCACCATCCAGCTGCTTCACAGATGTTTGTTTCTTTGAAAAGACACATTTATCAGCTCCTGAGGAGGTTGCAAGAGTCCTTTGAACTTCTAAATTGGGAAAGAATGGACAGATGTTGGATTTTGGAGGGAAAGAGAGCAGTTTGTCTTGATGGTCGGCTCTAAGGAGAGACCTTCCAGTGACTAAGGGGTTCTAAGGGAGCTGGAGAGGGACTTTGCACAAGTTCTGGAGTGACAGGACGTGGGTTTTAAACTGAAGAAGAGCAGAGCTAGACAGAATATTGAGAAGAAATGCCTCCCTGTGAGGATCGTGAGGCTGTGGCACAGGTTATGCAGAGAATTTGTGGATGCCCCACCCCTGGAAGTGTCCAAGGCCAGCTGGGATGGGGCTTGGATCAACCTGGGATAGTGGAAGATGGCCCTGCCCATGGAAGGATGTGATTTTTAAGGTCCCTTCCAACCCAAACCTTTCCATGATTCCATGATGATTTATGCAGTACACAGCAGGATGGAGGCTGCTATTTTTTTCTCCTCTCTAATGGAAAATGTGAACTTCAAAGGCACAGAAATTCAAAATTAAAATACAACACTTTGCAGCAGCACTTTGACAAGTGACCTCTGCAAAGGTGTGGCAACGACCAAAGAAAATTATGCAAATATTGGGAACGATTTGAAAGCAGGAGAGAACTAAGGAGGCAAATTCTGCAGGAAGTAAGAGAAGTGCAGAGGAGTTTCTTTTCAGGAGAAATAAGTAAATGAAAAGGGAAGATGTCTTCTCTTGCTCTGTGTGTGGGTTGAGGGTTTTCAGGGGATGGACAATCAAAGAGCTGCTTAATGGATACCAGGAGTTTCTTGGCTTTGATCAATTGTCTGAAATAATTGGCAGCTTTTTCACATTATCTCATGTTTGTACCCATTATTAATATTGTAACTCCAGCTTTGAGGCTTTGGCCAACACAGGCTTCCCTCACTCGTAGGTGTTTGGCATTTCCATGGGGAATAAGAGGCCATATCCTCTTCAAAGGGCTGACAACCTGCTGGAAATACGGGAGCACAGAGGAAAGGCAGAGGAGCTTGATTTGAAGACAGAAAATTCAGCCTCGCAGGGAAGGACTAAATTCTGACCATCTGCTTCCTCCACAGAAACCCCTTCAGGCCAAGCGCTGGTACCACTTGAGGTGTAAAATCCTCTCAGCCACTTTTCCTGAAAATTCCAGAATTTTTCTGGAAGAGGATGAAGGAATTTCTGGGTCTCAGTTGCTGCCGTGGATTAAACTTCACTTCTGACCTAAGATCAGAGAATTACAGAATAAAAAATGGCCTGGTCTGGAAGAAACCTCAAAGATAATCTAACACCAACTCCCCTGCCATGGACAGGGAGTCCTGAGATGGGGAAATGTTGGATTCCAGGGCTGGCACATTTTGTTAGTTATCAAAATAAAGTGATTTGAAAGATTGGCCTCCTTGATGCTGTCACTGCAAATCAGCTTGGTGTGCAAAAGCTCATCCCTGTTCAGTGTCAGACAAGGCTTTGGACCCATTGAAAGAATTAGTAAAAACAAAGGGAAATGGAAAATAGATCGCACAGCACAGCTAGTCAAAGAGTTCTTGGCATTAATATTTAATTATCTTCATTAAATAAAGCAGATGATTTCCCTGAGATTAAATCTGTAATCAGAATATTTTCTCTCTTTTCAGCAAAACATCTCACTGTGGTGTTAGTGGGGAAAATGGGAATTCATTCATGCATGGTGGATAAAGTGCTGGGGGGTAAAAAACTATGATAGGAGTAGGACACAAGTCAATAAAAATTCATCTGTCAAGCTGAAGATTTATTTGATATTTTCATTTTTTTATTTGAAACCTTGGAATAAAAAAAAAAAAAAAAGTCACTTTCCAATAAAAGATTTGGAGGCAAAACTTTGAAGGACATTTTCAATACAGAAAAGGATTGAGACATCATCCAAGGAGAAGCAGATTCCTGGTGAGAGCAGGGAGAGGAACAGATCAGCATTCCATGAATCAAGTGGAGCTGGTGCTGCAGCCTGGGAGGCTCAACAGATGGGAACAACAAGGGAGAGAGGCTTGGATGCATCCAGGGCAATCCCCAGCCATGGAAAAACAAAATGTCGAGTTTGGGGTGTGCCAGAAAAGGCCTTTCCAGTAGCACCAAAGGAGAGGAGATGATATTTTCCAAGAATGTTGTGAAATTCATTTGGAACACCGAGGAACTGAGGAGTCCTGGGGTTTCCTGATGTCTCCTTGATGGTGAGACCAGCACAACTATGGACAAGAGAAGAAGGATTCCAACTGGGAAGGAATATTTGGAATCAAGACCCATGGTCAGCCTTAGAGAGTTTGGCTCCTTTAGTAATTTTAAAGCAGGTCAACAGGTTCATGGCTGAATCCCTTAACCTGAAGGATGCTGCTGGTGAAAGAGCCCCTGATTATAAAGATAGAAGTGAAAAAATCAAGACTGGGAGTTAGGATGTGATTCCTAACTTGAAGTGTGGTGATCCTGACATGAGGGAGAGCTGGGGAGACAAAAACATGGTTGGCTCAGGAGAAAATTTGGAGAATTTGGAAAACGGAAAATTTGGAAATTGGAAAAAATTGGGAAAAGGGTGGTAGAGTACCCACATTCAGTGAGCTGATGGTGTTCTTCCTGTCTCAGATCCATGTTCCCAAGTCTGGAAATCAGTGGTGAGGAGCATGCATTCCCAGCAGGAATGTACAGACATGGACAGGCTGGAGAGCAGAGCCCTCATCCTCACAAACTCACCCCATCAACACAAACTCACATAACCATGGGCAGCACGGATGGCTCCATCCTCTTCTTCACAGCCAACCAGAATTGAAACAACAGGAATATTCACACCCAAAACGTGTCTCTCCAGCGGCTGGACTTGGTCTGTTCAGCAGTTGCCCCCAGTTTGGCATCAGGATCCCTGAGATCCCGAGGCTGGTAGCCCCAGATCTAGGGCTGGTGGCCCTTGATCCACTAGCCCCGAATCTCCCACCCTGCTCCCAGCCAGCCTGATTTGCAGCAAACTACATTAACACAGGCTCAAGATAGAAATAATAATGCAAATCAGCATTGAAAATCATTAGGAATGACTCCCCAAAAAGGGACAGGACACTGTGGGATCAGGGGCAGAGCTGGACCTTGGCAACCCTGACCTGCAGCCTGGGAGATGTGAATGTCTTTTTTTATTGATATCCATTGCTGTTAATGCAGGATTTTTTCAAGTTTCTGTGTTCAAAAGAGGGAAATTCACCCAAAAGACATCTTTAGAGCCAGTGGGTCCAGGTTAGACTCAGCATGGGGTTTCTCCTGTCTGTAACTCATAGTGGGGAATCCTTTGAATGCCATAAACCACGAAAGCCCTCAGCAAGAAAGAATCCTGGGCAAAAATATTTGGGAAGAAAATCTTCCCTGAAGATGGAGCTGCCTTTAAAGGTAGAAGTGCATGACTGCTCTGTGACTTCCATTTTTTTGGAGCCTGTGTGTCCTCTGCAGAGAATCCAGAGGAGAAGACCCAAATTCACATTCCTTTCTGCCTACCTGGGTTCGTAATCCTGGAGCAGCACCGTGTAGTGAGAGGTTCCAATTCCTTTCCTCAGATTGGAATTACCACTCTGCCACATCCAAACCTCCACCCTGAATTTCTGTCTTTATAATCAAGGACTTCTACACCATTGAGGTTAAGAATTCTTGTTTTCTTTTGCTGTTTGCCTCCCTCCCTTCAAAATCTGTCACTGGGAACAGAAGGGATCAAAATATCTTATTTTAACCTGGCAACGAATTAAGCACAATTCTAATTCTGCTGAGAAAACAGACTTCTTGATCTTTCAAAGCTTTCAGAGACATCTTTCCTTTGGAACATCAGGATATTTTTTTTCCCTTGGTCCCTCAGGAGTCTTCCAGCAGGACACAGGACCTTCATAATTCCATTTTATTCCCATTCTGGGTATGGGCAGGCTCGTAGCAGACTTGCCCTGTCCAGGTACTCGCAGACTCTTTCAGAAGTGAAAACAGGATGTAAGTGATGCCATTTCCTTGCCTTTCCAAGAAGAGCTCTGAAGAATGAAATCAGGGAACACCAGAGAGGAAAAGAAGGAGGGAACTTTCTTTTCCTCTCCCAGGCTTGACTAATTATAAAACTTCTTAGAAAGGCTCCTACCGAGCAGGTGAGGGGCTGAGATGAAACAGCAACTTAATCCATGGGGATGAACTCCATCAATGATCCAATTATTTAGGATTTGATGTCTTCTGTGTCTGCGAGTCGGGCAATTCCCAACCCTGTGTGTGGAGATGGACAGCATTTCTCACCAGTGAATTTGAGCTGGGAGGAGGCACTGCCAAAGCCTGCCTTGATTTACAAACGAAATCCATTAGCATATAAATTGGTACTGGAGGTTTTCGAGCAGCGCAGCCTCCCCGGCTTGGATGAAGCAGCGGGGCTGAGACTGTGGGGAGGAGGCAAATTAAAGCCTCTGCTCCTACGGCTCACTTTGGAGTGTCAGCAAGAGAAAATGAAAGTCGTTTTTTGTGTCGGCTTTATTTATCTTTGATTATTTTTCGCTTGCTGCTGCTTTAATTTCTCCCCCTTCTCTCTTTTCCCATCACCCTTTCTCTCCCTTGCTCTCGGATGGGTTCTTGCACTTCCAGCCAGCACTGCAGATCCTGGCTATTTCTCATTGAGCAAAAAAAACTCCATATCTTCCTTCTTCTTCTTCCTGGATGTTCTGTCTTTGTGTCCCATGCCCTTTTATCCTTTTTTTCCTTGACCTCTATTCTTTTCCACTGTGTCTTTTATTTGTTTCCCTCCTTCACCTCTCACTCCTTCTTCCTCTTTCTTTTTTCTTTCTCATGAGAAAACAAGAAAACCTGCAGTAATAGCAGGGTTTCCCTGTGCTGTTCCTGTAATTTTCCTCTGTCTGTGCTTAGAAATGACTCTAAAAACACACATTCTGTGTTCACTCTGCCCTGAAACAAAATATTCTAATGGTGCTTTCCTTGACCCTGCAAAGTAGGATGAGAAAAATCCTCCCTAGCAGCAACTTTTTTGAGTAGAAAAACAGATTCCTAAACAAGTGGAAGACCGGTATAACCTATCTGCCTTTTCATCCATTGCATGTCTCTGTCCCACGTATCTCCATCATTTCCAGGGATCCTGTGCAGATCTCTCCCTCTGTTTTCCAGACGTTTGAGCATAAATGTGTCATTTTCTCACCTATTTTCATCCTTCCTGGGTCCTTTATCTTAACTTTCCCCTAAGTACTTCCCACCCTAACATCCAGCTCCCTGAATAAACCATCAGCTGATACCACCGTCCTCTGCAATACCTGATTTAAAGCCATCTTTCCCAAACTGGCAGCACTGTTGGCAAAGATGCTTTTCACATGCTTTATCAAATGGGTCCCACTCCCTGTATCTAGTCCTTGATTCCACACAAGCGGTGCCTGCTTGGATTTTATAAACAAGATAAATTTTAAAATAATCTTAAATAAATAGATAAATAAATAAATAAATAAATAAAATAGATAAATAGATAAATAGATGAATAGATAAATAGATAAATAGATAAATAGATAAATAAACATAAATAAAAATAAACAAAATAATCTGGTCTCTTTTTTTAAGAACCAGATTAACAGAGAAAGCACAAAGAAGCGGTTGACAGCAGTGAACCCAAAATCTACTAAAAAAATCTGGTTTTCTAATTCACTAAAGGGTACAGACAATAAAAATATCCCAGGGCTTGCTCAAACCTCTGTTCTAGTTCAATCAAAAGGATGTAATTTAAGTTGTCCTTTGAAGAATTCCAGATACAGAGGTTAATGCACTTAAGCCCCCAAGGCAGACTTGGGTTTTCCAAGAGGAGTTTGGCTGTTGGCCTCCATCCACTGCTCCGGAAGCTGTGCCTGGCTCCAGGAGTTTTATCTCTCTGCACACTGATCAAAGATGAACTTTCACACATTCATATTCAGCCACTGTGGGCAGCAGAGCAAGGAAGGTATCTCCAGGCTGGCTTATGGGCCACGAGAGCACCTTCCTTCTCTCCCAGATCCATTTGGAAGGAGGTGATTTAAAAAGAAAAATGGCTTTAATAAAGATCTGGGCAATAGCTCAGCCCTGGGGTAGTGGCACATTTGTCTGCACACATTATGGGTTTAATTTGGTCCATGCAAAACCCAGAGGAAACCAATTTTAAAAGTCCTAGAATGGTTGGGTTGGAATGGACCTTAAAGAGGTTTTTATTCCAACACTTTCCATAGACCAGGTTGCTCCAAGCCCTGTCCAACCTGGCCTTGGGCACGTCCAGGGATGGGGATGTGGATGGGAATGGGTGAATTAAGGAGGGTGGAACGGGAAGGTGCTGCAGGGAATCAAGGAATGAAACTGCCTCTACCACACACAATTACAGCTGCCCTTGATGAAGACATTGCCTTCCCAACAGATTTAAACAGGACTTTTTGCCTTATCAGGCCGGGTTTCTTTCTGTACTTTCACGCGTAGATCAGACAAATGAATCAGTTTCTCCTTTCATTAATTTTTCACGTATGAAGTCCCTGGTATAATTACTCATGCTGCAATAAACCACCCCAACCCCATGAGCCAAGCTGGAAACATCGATGTGAAAGGAAAAGTGATGGAAACATTTCCTCTGAGCATTCCAAGGCAAGTGAGTTGTAAATACAAACAACATTTTCCAGAGCAGCAGAAAACCTCTTGCTTGATTTAAATCCGAGCCCAGGTGGTAGGACAGGATTCTGGGCTGGCACAAAGGTTGTTTGAGCAGGACTTTTGGGAAACTTTCATTTTTGTGTTGGTTCTGTAATCTCAGACTTGAGATTTTAAGCAGAACACTTTATTGGACTGGAGACAGACACCTCAGCTGGTGACTCCAATCTCCTGTGGTAGTCCGTGGAGAGCTAAAACACCTCAACAATGGACTTTGGAACATCTTAACACAGACACCCAAAATAAATAAAACATTTATCACATGCTCTCTTTTCTCTTTATGCACTCAACAAGGGGTGGCCAGGTTGTAGGGAGACATACTGCAATTCCATAAATTTGGACTAAATTAGTCCAATCTTGCTTTCTAATTTCCCTGTGATCAGCTCTATTTGTGCTTTCCATTAACTGGGTATTGATCAGGTTGGTTCAGAAGACTGCAAATCACTGAAGAATTACAGAATGGTTTGGGTTGGGAGGGACCTTAAAGATCATCACTTTCCAAACTCCTCCCAAGGGACACCTCCCACTAGAACAGGTTGCTCAGGGCCCTAAACAATCTTGAAGGTTCCTTCCAACCCAAAACATTCCACAATTCTATGAAACGTTTTTTTCCAGGGATGCTTTCCAACAAAACAAGAGCATTTCAGCTGGCTCTGAAATGAGGGATCAGCCCTCTGGATTTTCCCACTTATTTTCCCCAGTGTATTTTCCCACTTAAAATTGATGCCAGGGAGCAATCCTCTGATGAGGTTCTGGTATTTCTGTAGTGGAAAGTGTGACCTGTGTTTGGTTTGTCTTCCTCTTTGGTAGATCCAGCCTCTGGATTTTGGGGTGTGTAATTCCAGGCTATCCTGGCTGGGGTTCCAGGGAAGTGGTGGAGTCACCATCCCTGGAAGTGGTGGAGTCACCATCCCTGGAAGTGTTGGAAAAGCAGGTAGATGTGGGACTTTGTGATATGGGTTAGTGGGTACGGGGATATTCAAACAAAGGTTGGACCTGATGATCCTGGAGCTGTTTTCCAACCTAAATGATCCTAAGAGTCAATGTTTCTCTAGCAGATGTGTTGCTCCGTATCATTCCCATGATACTTGTGGAAATCTAACTGGGAATCTCGTCTTTCAGGTAACAAACACCGTGCTCTATCTACACAAAAGATTTGCATTTTATACCGTGTTCTGGGATAAATGGTGCCTTAAATCAGCAGAAATTTATTCTGCCAGCACTTTATCCTATTTCAAGGTATGAAGATGTGTCCTTTCAGATATTGCAGGTTAATGTCAGATCAGACAAAAGGAATAAGTTGTTTATTCATCCTGCAGGTTCCACTCCAGTGCACCAGGATAGGATTTCTCCCTAAGCTGCGCTTTGAAATCTTGTCAAGCCCCATGTGGCACTGGAGCGAATCTTCTGGATGAAGAGACACCGAGGAACGCTTCAGCTGCCAATACAGATGGTGGTTAAACACCAGTTCCTCCTGTTCCCTGTCAATTGTCACCTTAGCAAAATGCTCCTGTGGCTTCCCTGTAACTTAGCACTCCCTTCCTGATCCCCTTTTCCCAGCTGTCCATCCTCCCCCGAAGAAATTGCAGTAGCACATCAAGATCCAGGAAAAAATATCCTCATGTTCTGAATTCCAGTGTAGGGGTTCTTGATAAAAAAATCAAACTGACAAAAACTTCTAGTCTTTTTCTGCCTCTCATTCTCTTTTCTTTGTTTGTTTTAGGTTTTTTTAATCCTTTTGTCCTACCAGGGTCCTATTTTTTTTCTGGATGCATTAAGATTTACCAGCCCATTCTCCAGCCTTTTTATTGCTGGGTTGCACCAGGGAAAAGTTTATTTTAACACATGCTTACCAGCAAAGAGCTCTGCAAGAAAGAGCATTAAAAGAAACTCCCCTAAATACTAAAAAATGTTTAATGTGTGTGTAATTTAAAGAAAAAAGTTGTTTAAAATATGTTTCATAGAGTGAGGGGGGAGAGCATAAAATACAACAAGCTCTGGTGGCTTTCATGTTGCAAAAACTGGGTTTATTATCTGTTTGGTTTTTTGTTTACTTTTCTTTTATCAAAGACATTTTTCATGCAGGAGATGGTGATTTCTGGTAAGTATAGGAAGGAAGTTTATACACCTAAGGAGAAGCTCAAAGGTGTTTTTTTTTTCCTTTTTTATCAAATCTTCTGCCTCATTTAGCTAAAAATTAATTTGGTCCTGTGTAAGGGATCAGTAAGATTTGCAAATGACCAATGTTAGTGGGTCTAAAAATGTTTTGAGGGTGGTGTGGAGAGTCTGGGTTATTTTTATTGAAGCTTTTTTTGGCCAATAAAAGATGACCAGGCAAAGTCTTAATTTTCAGCAGATCAACAAACTCTTCTGGGATATATCTGAATGGACTTATGGGGTTGTTTGGTTTGGGGTTGTTTTGTGGGGGTTTTCCTATTTATTTCAATTTTTAAAAAGGGGAAAAAGAAGGAGAAAGGAGAAAGGAGAAAGGAGAAAGGAGAAAGGAGAAAGGAGAAAGGAGAAAGGAGAAAGGAGAAAGGAGAAAGGAGAAAGGAGAAAGGAGAAAG
>NC_031769.1:148847929-148883876 GCF_001522545.3 Parus major
AGAAGAGAAGAGAAGAGAAGAGAAGAGAAGAGAAGAGAAGAGAAGAGAAGAGAAGAGAAGAGAAGAGAAGAGAAGAGAAGAGAAGAGAAGAGAAGATGGACTTCCAAAGGGATCAAAATTATCCTTTAAATGGTTTCAATGGAGTTCAATTGGTCATTCCCTTCAATCAGTAAATACATTACGTTGTGCCCTCTGTAGTATTAATTTTCCATTGAAACATTTTGAAAATATCTAATAAATCCTGTGGAAGAAAAACACTTTGACTTCTCCTTTCTAAAAGAAATACAGGGTTTTTTGTTCCCAGCCTCTAGCTGGAAAAGGCTCTTCTGAAATACTTCAACAACCCGAAAGTGAAGCAAAACATTCAGTTACAAGTGAAGAAAACATGAAAGTAAATCCCCAGACTGAACCAACTTGACTTTCAGTTTTGTACCCATCAAGCTGAAGCCCAACCACTTCTTTTTCTTTTTTGAATTCAGACACTCACAGTGTATAATTCCAAGTTTCTGCTTCCTAGACAACTGACCACTGGGAGACAATGGATGTTTAGTAAACATCAGGATCAAGGCACATCTATTTAGGATCTATATTTAGGTATCTTGTATTGCAACAATCTTGAGAGAAGTGCCCAGAGTGCAGCAGAAAGGAGTCTGACATAAACACCTGAGGCACATCTCCATGGAAATCTTGGTCTCTGGGCTTCCAAAGACAACTCCCAGAAAAATGAAGTCTTGTTTTGACTCAGTGTCTGGACAGTGCTTTGTCATAGGGGCGGTGCATGAACCGTGGCAAGAAGGAGAATTTCAGGTTTTAATGGCCACCACTTGCTTTCATCTCTATTTCACTGAACCAGAGAATCACAGAATGGTTTGGGATGAAAGGAACGTTAAAGATCACCCAGTTCCACTGCCATGGGCAGTGACACCTTCCACCAGACCAGGTTACTTCAAGCCCCATCCAACCTGGCCTTGGACACTTCCAGGGATGGAGCAGCCACAGCTTCTCTGGGAAACCTGTGCCAGGGCCCCTCCACCCTCACAGGGAAGAATTTCTTCCCAATATCCAACCTATCCTGCTGGCATTTTAAAGTCATTTCCCCTTGTCTTGTCATTACATGCCCTTGTGATCAGGTCAAAGGTTCCTCTCCATTACCTTTGGAGTTCCTTTTAGCACTGGAAGGAGCTCTAAGGTCTCCCTGGGGCCTTCTCCTCTCCAGGTTGGGCATCCTCAGCTCTCCCAGCCTGGCTCCAGATCAGAGGTTCTCCAGCACTTGGAGCATCTTCATGGGCACCTCTGAACTCATTCCAACAGTTTTTCTTTGCTCTGCTCAGGGAAGCCTACTTTTCAATCATGGAATCACGGAATGCCAGTTTGGAAGGAGTCTCAAGGACCTGGTCCAACCTTTTTTGGCCAAAGCACAGTCTAGACAGAATGGTCCAGCACCTTGTCCAGCTGAATCTTAAAATTGTGCAATGTTGGAGAATCCAGCAGTTCCCTGGGAAAATAATTCCATGACTCATTTTTCCTCATGGTAAAAGTTTTCCTCTTGTGTCCCATCAGAATCTCCCTTGGAGTAACTTGCACCCAATACCCCTCCTCTTTTCCATGTGCTTGCTCAAAAAAAAAGGGGAATCTTTCTTTCAGCCACGCTTTAAATACTGGAATGGGGTGTTAAGGCCTCCCCTGAGCCTTCTTTTCTCAATGATCAACAAGCACAGTTTGTTTATCTCAGTCTTTCCTCATGTCAGCTTTCCTAGACCTTTGATCATGTTTTGTGGAACCCCTCCAATCTCTCCACAACGTTTTGTACGGCAGGGACCAAAACTGGACACAGTATTCCAGGTGTGGCCTTGCAGGCTCTGAGTTGAGTGGGATAATGATATTTTTCTCTGCTACTGATGACTGTGTTGATGCCACCCAGCATCCTGTTGGCTTTTCTTGTCCATGGCAGGACTCTGCTCACTCACATCGAGCTCAGTGTCCACCAGGATCTGCAGGTCCCTTTTCACAGAGCTGATGCCCATCTGGGTAGATCCCAGCCCATGCTGCACTCCTGATTTCTATTTTCCCAGGTGCAAGACCTTATAAATGTATTCCCACCCCTGAAAGTGTCCAAGGACAGTTTGGATGAGGCTTGGAGCCTCACCTGCTCTAGAGGAAGGATTCCTTGCCCATGGCAGGGGTGTGGAACGAGATCATCTTTAATGTCCCTTCCAACCCAAACCATTCCATTATTGAGTGATTTTACGATTGATAACAACTGCAGGCCACACAAATCAAGCTAAACCCATGAAAATCTGCCCAGCTGAGTTCACCATAAGCAACATGTGTTGCTACTTTTTTGTACTGAGACGAGCAATTAAGATGCATCTCAGGTATTGACTTGACTTGTCTGTTCTTATCCTTCCTCCATTATTTACAACCCTGTAGCATTTGCAGAAAATTCTGCTCCATTAAGATTCCCATCCCATAGGAATGGCAGGTTTTTCACCCCATCCTTTGTAAATCAGGCTCGGTGTGAAGTGTATTATATATCACACTCATTAACACAGCCCAGGAACACATGGCTGCGAAGATAAGACACGTCAAGAAGAGGGGAAATGCTGATCTCAGCCTGCCTTCCCTGCAAAGAAAATGTCAGGAAAACTCAAACACAATGGGATTCTTCAATCATCTTCCCCAATAACCCAATCCCCTCTCTAACTACCCCTCCGAGTCTTCTTTCCGCTCACTTTGTGTTTGGCATTTTGAAAAGCAACAGCAAATTATAAATTCACACCGAGGTTATTGAGCCATTCAGCAGAGTCCAGGAGAGCTGGAAATTTTTCTTTTATTCATCTTGCATTAAGTATAATCTCTAAAAACATCACAATGGGCAAGACTCTGAATTTGCAAATCAAAATTCCATCTCCTTCATCATACAATATCTCCATCTTCCGTAACTTTTTGGAAGAGGGAATACTGAAATCCTTCATTCAAAAATGAATGCTGCCATTTCTCCCACAGGTTCAGAAATCTGTTCTTAAAAAGTTGCACTTTTCATTTTAGCAAAGTGATAAGACCTTTATCTTCTGCCAGGGTGTTTCAGGCATAAACCCAGAAGTTCTGATTTTTTGAGCTCAGATTAGTGCTGCATCCGCATCCTTTGAGGTGATTGATTTTTTTCTGCCTGTAATTTCCTGGCACACGTTGTGCTGCATCTTTATAACTAATATTTGTTGCTGAATGCTTGTTATCGCTGGGAGCTGAGCAACAGGAGCAGAGTTTAATGTGCCACTTATCATTTTCCAAGTGCTATTATTGCCTTTCTATCAGTGCCTTCACACGGGGCTGTGGGATCACGACAGTGGTACTTTGCAGTAGTCAGCACTAATTCCCAGAGAATTTGTGTTTCCATCCCATGCCAGCCTGGGCAGCTTCCAAATAATTTTTACTGGATCTCCTGTGTCGGGTTGGTGATGTCCCAGTGATGCTGGTGAATGAGAACAGTCTATGGGTAGATGAGAACAGATTCAGATTTTTCAAATATCCTTGTATTTTCTTGATAAGTTTCCTTCTTAACCTGGTGACAATTTCCTGGGGTTCATAAATGAACAAAGAACCTGAAGGACATTTGAGGTTTCATTGCAAGGGAATAGTGGAGAGAACTGAAAAGGCAGGATAATAATTTTCTCACTTTTCCCTTGTATGAAACACAGATATTTAGCATTTGAAGCAGACTCTCATTTTTAAATTTTCTTCATTTTACAAAAAGGAAAAAAGCTCAGTTGAAACATTTCCCCTATTCGAAGCACTGAGTGACTTGAAACATTTCCTTTGGATCTGGCATTTTTTTGGTTTCCTTCCAAACAGCAACAAAATCATTCTTTTCAAGAAAGCATCAGAGAAGCCACAGACAATTTTTCCTGCTGTGGGGTAGCAGCCACATGCTCACGCTGCCTCCCAGCTGTGTCCCTGCTGAGACAGTCCCTTCTCACTCGCAATAAAACCCATCTCAACACCAAAGAGACACATCTCACCCTTCAGGTGTCTCCAGACAGGATTTGTTCCCTCCAGGAGTTAACTGTTCCTTAGGGGAAGAAGCTGAACATGCCCAGAACAGCAGAAGCCTGAATTTGGAGTGTCTTGCACGCTGCAATATTCATTCCTTCACTGGCAAAAGGGGAGAAGTGCATTCTCAGCCCCTTTCTCAGGGCACAGAATTTTCATCCCCAGGTTCCTGCCCCGCTCTGTGAGCAAAGGTCACTGGCAATTCACCACCTACAAAGCTGAGATATCAGAGAACACCTCCTGTAAAACTGTAAAAGTGCCCAGTTCTTTTCTCCAGGGTTGGGATTGACGAGCAGAGAGACAGATTTCACGTTCAGACCTAGGATGTTTATTTTTCTTATCGATATTACATTCTCACAGACAGTAAGTACTCCTACACACTAACCTAACAAGCTACAAATGGCAACCCTGGGCTCTGTCCACAAGGTCTTTTAAGCATAAACCATCCAATTATCAAATGCCAGCTAATTTATTTTTACCTTTAACCCAATAACCAAACATCTGCGTTCTGCACTGCATACTTTTCTGTCCAATCACAATATTACTAAATATTATTAAATATTACTAAAATCCATCAAGAAGAAGGTCAAAGAACAAGGAGGGTTAATGCCCTAAGCCTTCCATCTTGTTGCATACACATTACTATATTCTAAAGCCTTAAAGTCTGAATTTTCCACCAAGTGTTATAACACACTTCTGTTTAAGCTACACACTTACAGTTTCAGTTCTATCTATTAATTCTGGAAGCTTTTTCCATAGCCTCAGGTCAAACACAGTGTTTTCTTGTGGGTCTGTGCCTGTCAGCACAGAAATCATGAAATTCTCTGTGTCCAGGGTTCCAACACTGTACCTCTGTCCAGCCCTGTCCTGAGCAGAGCAGGGAGCGGAGATCAACAGGTGAGCACAGGTTTGGAATTGTGAAAACCATTTAAAATCAACAAATCATTAAGACTGGAAAAGACCTCCAAGATCATCAAGTCCATCCTTTAACCCAGTGTTCCCATGCCCACTAAACCATATCACCAAGTGCCAAATCCACTCGTTTTTGAACACTTCCAGGGATGGTGACTCCATCCCTTCCCTGGACAGCCTGTTCTGCTGTTGAACCACTCTTCCACTGAAGAAAATTTTCTTTTTTTCAATCCCTGCTGATGTCAAGGGGTCAGGCTTTCCCCACTGCTATCTGTCCTCAGCCCTGGAATGGTTTGGGCTGAAATGTCAAATCTATCTGCCATAAATTCTTCACCTCCTTCTTTCCTCCTTTCTTTTGCAGCTGGAAATGAAAACTTTTCTCTCTTATTGTCCTAAGGTGACAACCTAGCCCTGAATATCTTCCATAAGGGAAGGGTAAAAAAGAACAAAGTAGGGGAGTTAATCAGCACTTTGGATAAAGATGCTGCAATTTTGCATTAAATTAACCTTAAAATGTGAAGTGTTTACATATTATGCCCAGACACACACAGCATTCCTGAAAATGAGAGTGATTGTGGCTGCCCCATCCCTGGAAGCATTCAAGACCAGATTGGACAGGGTTTGAAGCAAGCTGGGATGGTGGGAGGTGCTCCTGCCTGTGCCAGGTGATGGAACTGGATGACCTTTAGGGTCCCTTCCAACCCAAACCATGATTCTGATTGTGGATCAATCGATCAGCTCAGACACCAACACAGGGAAAACCGACTATTTTATACATTTTATAAATAACTTTTCCCACTCTTTATGGATGAGGAACATACTCAGACAAGTAATTTCACGGGGAATTCCTGTTAAAATATGGGATATGTGTAGTGACCTCATCCCTCACTGACAGTGAGATCACCTTTGCTCACATGAGTTATCTCAGCTGCTCTTCAGGAGTGTTAAGGAAGGTTCATAAGGAAGATGCCAAAGCCTGAACATCTCCTTGGACAGCCAGGTGAGTTCTGTAGGAGCAAAGGGCATCACCATGTGACTGTGAATAAGAACAGAAAGGAACAAAGCTCCTTTTAGTCTCCCAGAACGGCCTCAGGGAATGTTCACCTTGGTCAAAATCCCTTCTTTGGGTCCAGCAAAAACTTCAAGTTTGCTTAAAGTGGCTTCTCCAATTTCCAAGCAAAGAGAAGGAGTTTGTTTTTTCTCACTCAAGAGCAATGAAATGTACAAAAATCCCTGGAAAGGACAGGAAGATTTGGAGGCAGGCTATTAATGTGCTTCACAGCACGGAAAAAAACATTTTGCATTCAGTTGTGATTGAGAGTTACTCTTAAATAATTTTGCTCCTCCTTATCTGTGTGCTCTTACCCCTCACAGCAGCCACCTCCAGGCTAAAGCAAACACAAAAACTGTGGGAAAACAGCAGGAATTGTGAGCTGCAGGACAAAAAATACCAAAACCAAAACAAAGCAAAAAGGCAAATTGTGGCTGCACACTTGGTCTTACATTCCCATGAAAACACAGAGAAATATGATTTCATCGTGACTGAACAAGGGGAGAGGTCTGCCTGCTAAATCATCTTTACTACAAAGCCCTTTGAGATTGGAAATTCTACATGGAAATACAAACTGCTTCCCTGGCAAACAATGAGCAGACTTTAGTGCACCCAGTTATGGCTAAAATTTCAACAGATGAGCTGTTGCATTGTATTTATTTTCCTCCTGCAGTGCTCAAAACACTGTTTATTCCTCAGCCCTGCCTCTCGCAGTCGTGATGATACAGCACGGTGAGAAAGCTGGAGCAGAAATGAAAAGAAAGATCTGGGGGCACGAGGGAAAGGGAAGCAATCTCCAAAGGCATTATAAAAATGTAAATAATAAATGTCATTTAAAATGTCCTCTTGGGCTGAGTCATTTGCACAAAGAGAAGCTGGGTCATACAAGAAGCTGTTGGAACAATCCTCTGGGAACAATGAATTGGAGTCAGTGGCATTGCTGCCACCATTCTTGGCTCTAATTTCTGATATTTATGGGTGGCTGTTCCCATGTCCCTCCATTATTTTGCTGGCTGCTGAAACAAGGTGAGGAGAGAGAGCTTTCAGTGGCCTTTTTACCTGCAGGACCTGGAGCATTGGAATGAGCAGCTTAAAAAGCTGAGGAAATTTTGGATTCAATTGGCCTCTAAATTAAGTTCATCCCTACGAGCTGCATCTGTCACCCACCCCAATTCTCACACAGTCTTTGGTGCCCTTTTAGCTTTTACACAGAACTTAAGACAGGAGAGATTTCTTAATGCATTAAATCCCATTACAAAGGCAAGGATAATTCCCATTATCCCTCCAGCTCTGCAGCATGAAACAACATTGGGATTCTTGGGATGCAGCTGCTCCGGGGCTCACATCTCACACCTCACACACAGTCAGTTCACAGCCTGGTTCAGTGAGCTCCTGACCATAAAAATTGTGATTTTCTCCCTATCCATCCTAGCAGAGGATGCTGTGCATCCACAGATATTTCTGTCTGCCTCCAAAAACCTTCAAAATGTGAGGGGACCGCCTTACATAGTTAACTTTTCTCTCAGAAAAAGCTCCATGAAGACCTTAGAGGCCCTTGCAGTGCCTAAAGGGGCTCCAAGAAAGCAGGAGAAGGACTTTGGACAAAGACAGGGAGTGACAGGACAAGGGGGAATTGTTTTAAGCTGAAGACCTGATTTAGACTGGATATTAGGCAGAAAATCTTCCCTGTAAGGCTGGTGAGGATCTGGCACAGGCTGTCCAGAGAAGCTGTGGATGTCCCTGGATCCCTGGAAGTGCCCAAAGCCAGGCTGGATGGGGCTTGGATCAGCCTGGTTAGTGGGAGATGTCCCTGCCCATGGCAGAGGGGTAGGTTGAGATGATCTTGAAGGTCCCTTCCAACCCAAACCATTCCATGATTCTGTGATTTGTGGTCCTGAATCCTTTGCTCCTGGATCTGCTCAGTTACACAAAAATCTGGGCTTCAACAATGGCTTTAATGAGCTCAGCAACTCCTCCTTTAAAGATCTCCAGGTTTTGGGCCTGTAGCATTGGCTTTGATGTTTATAATCAAAACTTTAGGTGCAGTTTCAAGGACAGGTTTGATTAATAACTGCAACATCCAGGACAGGAGTTCTCCTCACCCCTCCTTCATTCCATAGGATCTTACAATGGTTTGGGTTGGGTTGGAAAGGACCTTAAAGAACATCTCTTTCCTGTTTCCAACACCACCTTGCTCAGGTCTCCATCCAACCTGGCCTGGAAAAGGACACCCTCTTCATCCTTTCCTACAGGGGGAAAAAGAGAAGAGGAGGCTCCATCCCTGTGGGATGTGACTCAGCCATGGCCTCCAGCAGCTCTGTCTGGAGCTTCAGTGCTGCAGCTTCTCCCATAAAATAAAACAACAATGTTCTAGCAATTTAATTTCCCTCAACTTTTGACCCTCAGCTGTAGAGGATAAAAGATCTTTAAAATGAAGTGGTGGAGGGATGATGAGGTTGCTCTGCTGAAGATTTGAAAGGGAACAATTAATCCTGGCTCTGCTTGGGAATGTTGTGATTTAAACACACCAAGAGTTTGGGTTGGACTCATTTTCTCGGCATGAGAAGTGGCACAGTTCCTGTGTTATTCTTTGCTCTCTTGTCTGATTTATCACCTTCACCAGGCATAGCAAACAGCTTCAGGCCAGTGTTTTTCCTGGTGTCTGTTTGCCTGGAAAACAAGTGTTTCTCCACAGCCACATTTCCTCACAGATATTTCCATCAGGATCTCCAGAAGGCCTCAGACTGCAGCCAGGGAAGTTTGTCCAACATCTTCATGATTCCCTTAGATATCTTCATGATTTCCCTTATTTATTTTTAAATAAATTTAAAATTAAAAGTTTTTGAGAATTCCTGGGTCAAGGAAATGCCTGAGACGTTCAGGAAAGCAATCTCAGCTCCCTGGGTTGCTGTTGTCAAGAGCTTTAAATGGAGAATGGGGAATTTCCATGTTGCATGAACTCTGTTGACACCAGTAATGAGAAATATCAAATTATTTGTCCATGATGAAGCCCAAATTTAAACCTGGCCTAAGTCAGCTGCAAGCCATGACCACACACATGTGGGCCAGGTTGTAGATGAGGCTATATCAAGCAAAAACTGCTGATGGAACAGACTGTAAAACATTTGTTGATTTAAAGGTTCCTGCCACACGAACAAGATTTTGACTCCTGAAAAGGATCCCCCAATAGCTCCAATTCCATGATCCTAGTTCCTGGGGCTCATAAAAACTCTTCAAAGGACTGAGGGTTGGATGATAGACAGGTCTGGATTTTGGAGTAGACTCGCAGCTTTGATTTGCATCTTCTCTGTAAAACTCCTGCTGCTTCTGTGAAGATTCTGTGAAGATTTAATATCAGACTTAACCAGGAGTTGCTCCCAAATCTTTAAATCTGCCCTAATTATAGCTCTTTCCATATGGATAATGCTGCTGTCCCTCACCTCCTCCTCGTGGTGCTGAGGATGAGCCATAATCACAGAAATGTCATCTTTTTAAGAACCCCAAAAACTGAGACATTTCTCTTGCACTGGAGAACTTCCAACAGCCAAAAGGCTGAGGCAGAACTTTTATTATTGAAGTTTTATTACTTCTTGTATCTTTAAAGGAAAAAATCCCAAGGGATCTGCAGGTATTATTCACATTTAAATGGGGACAAAGGGAGAGGTCAATGCAAGTATCCCTCTTATTTAATTACTTACATTAGGTGATTATATGAAACACAATTATGGGTTTTTCTTTTTATTTTTGCAGGTTAGATGGACAGGTGAAAGTGCAGATACTCCTACAGCCTGAGTTCTGGGGCTTTGTTGAGGAGCAAAGATGTCAGAATTACGGGGGGAAAGAGGAATAAAAACTGCAAATACCCTTTCTGTAAGTTAAGACCAGAAATCTGTTATAATCCTTGTATCACTTGAGCAGGGTCAAAACTCTGGAGCTGCACTGGGTTTGGGGTCAGTGGAGGTGTTTTTCTGACTCATTTCTGATTTGTGCTGGCAGGGTCTATTTTACCTAAATATTTATTTTTTGTGAATGTTTCTTATTTACTGCTTGAAACGTTGTCTACACACATATGCACACACACACTTCATTTTATTTAAGTGCTTGTTCAAATGTTTATTTAACCCATGTTATTATTTTATTAGCTATGATAGATATGCTTTCATTTTATTAGATATGATTATTAAAAAACCAAAACTTGGCTATATATTGAGGATCAACCCTTACATATAAATCCAGCTCTGATTCTATCTTTTCACATTGTCAGGCCCACCCTCGTGTGCTTGAGTTGCTACGAAAGGTCAGAGCTGTCAGGAACCAGCACTGGGAGAATGGGTTGAAAAGGGTAAAATGACAGACAGGTATGGGAAGAATGAGAATTAAAAATGCTCTCTCTTAGCAGGACAGAAAATCAAATTGTCTCCTATATAAGCCTGCATTTCTTGTCATCTCCATGCTTCTGTCCTGGGCATCTCCATGAGCTGCTTGCTGAGATATCCACAGGGATTAAGAAAGTGGACTCTTTATTCCTCATTCTTGATTCAAAACACTTTTTATTTTTCAGTCCCAGGCCTAAAAGGAATCTTTTGTCTTTGCACTTCTCCACCAACAAAGTTTCCTCAGATATTTTAGCCCTGATTGTGCCATGTAAACCCGCAGTACCTTGTGTGATGGATTAAGATCGTGCAGAGTTTTAATATTATTTGGACCCTGGTTTCTGCCAGAAAAGGAAATATATAGGAAATATATATATACATATGATAATTTAATCATTATATATATTCTATTTCTATTTCTATTTCTATTTCTATTTATATTTATATTTATATTTATATTTATATTTATATTTATATTTATCTCTTCTTGCAGGTAAAGAGGATGTCAAGAGGATGGTGCCAGACTCTTGTCAGCAGAACCCTGAGACAGGACAAGGAGCAATGGGGCCATAAACTAAAACACAAATTCAACCTGAACATGAGGAAGAACCTCTTTCCCTGCAGGGTGGCAGAGCACTGGAACAGCTGCCCAGGGAGGTCATGGATTCTCCCTCTCTGGAGACATTCCAGACCCACCTGGATGTGTTGCTGAGCCACCTGCTCCAGGTGACCCTGCCTTGGGCAGGGCGATTGGACTGGATGATCCCCAGAGATCTTTTCCAACCCTAATTCTGTAATTCTGTAAAACATGCAAGAGGAACTGGCCTCAAATTGCAACAGGGGAGGTTTAGACTGGACATTAGGAAAAATTTCTTCATGGAAAGTGTTGTCAAGCAGAGGAACAGGCTGCCCAGGGAGGTGGAGTCACCAACGCTGAAGTGTGGATGTGGACCCATTTGAGGACAAGTTTAGCAGTGAATGCTGTGTGCTGGGTTGACAGCTGGACTTGATGAACTTTGAGATCTTTTCTGACCTTAAGAACTCTGTGATTCCATGATTCCATGGCTCTGTGTTTAACCAAAAGCTTTCACTCTGCTGGAACAATCTTTCTAAACTGTTCCATAGCAGAATGAGAGCAACAAGGTGAGAGACCTTTGGAAAAGGCACCTTTTGTATTCCATCACCTGCCCCTTCCTCTCTGCAGCACTCCACGTGTGTGATTGGCACTCGTCCAGTCCCTGCCCACAACCAGGTGCTCTAAACCAGAGCTGGCTCCTCCTCTTCCATGAGGATTTATGGATTTATGGATCACAGCCTCGCAGCTGCCTGCTGCTAACACCGCAGCACATTCCATGCACGTTTCCCAGTTATCCCACTATTGTTTCCCAGGAGCTGCCAGAGGGTTTGCCAGCCTAGATCCAATTAAGATTGGGGTCAGCCTGCTTTACCCATGGCATAATAAATGTCCTGCTGTGTTTACAGCTCCATGTCCCTGGAGATGGTCAGGATGTGCATTCCTGAGGGGACTTAGCTCACATCTGATGCTCACTTGCTTCTCACTGGGCTTTGCTCCCCCAATTATCTCTCTTTTGGGACCTGTCTTCATCAGAAGAAACTGGGAAGGTTTGAATTGCAATGGAGAGTGAGTGAGTGCTGGATTATGAATTATTTAGATTATGAATTATGATTGTGATTAGATATCAGGAATAAATTCTTCCCTGTGAGGATGGTGAGGCCCTGGGATAGATTTCTCAGAGAAGCTGTGGATACCTCATCCCTGGAAGTGTCCATGGCCAGGTTGGAAAGGACTTGGAGCAACCTGAGATAGTGGGAGGTGTCCCTGCCCATGTCAGGGGTTGGAAAGAGATGATCTTTAAGATCCCTTCAAACCAAAATCATTCCATGACTCCATGTAGCTCATTTAGCCTCTGTTTCCACCAGTCTTTCCCCTGATGGTTCTCCAGGTCAGATGGTGACAGGGGTTTCTTCTGGTACATACATTCAATCCAAATTTATCCTTTTTTCAACTTAAAGCCATTCCCCTAAAGTCTCTCAACAGCGAAGACAGTTCCAAGTCATCCTCCAAGAGGGCATATTGAGGGAAGTACAACCTTGTAACTTCCTTAAGTGTTTGTTTTGCCATCAGAGACAGATGTTCTGTCAGCCTGTCCCAGGATAACCATTCCCAAAGGTATCAACAAGGAGCCTTCTCATTCCCGAGGGATATTCCCCCAGTTCCCTACAAATTCTCTTTGATCCCCCATTCTCCAGCCACCCTACATGGTGCAGTCTCAGCCTGAATCAACACCCCAGCTATTCAAATTCCTCCAGCTGTACCCTGGCAGAATTCCTCACATGCAAATACATTTGTTTGTCTTAAATGACAGTTTGGAACAGAGATCATCGGAGTCTCGTTTTTTTAGCCAATTACCCAGCATTTGCTTTGCCCAATTTGCATGGAGAACAACCTATTATTGCTTTCAATCTGGGGGGAATTGTTTGCCTTTTGCAACCTCACAAGCTGCAGATGGAGCCTAATTCTGGTTTGTTGTTTTTTTTTTTTTTTGTAAACACGGAGAACAATAAAGCATGGAGGAAATTGTCTGTCTGGGGATGCTAAGTGGGGAGAGAGCAGAGAGCACCTCACCACTGAAAATTGTGGCTTTGATTATTGCTTATTAACTATGGAAATGACTGAGCCAGTGTCATCAAATCTCCTGCACTGCTCCATTGTAGTGCAGCACTTTTAATAATCCTGTCTCCATATTCTAAGGAATCTCAGAATTAGTGATTTTTTAGTGGCATTCAAAGGCTCCATACGCTGCTGCTAATTTTGGACAACAAATGGTGCCCTCTTTTAAGTAACTTTTCCTCCTCAAAACTTTTGAACACCTACCCTCGCTCTCATCAGATATATTAAATTTTGATTTCTTTATCTTCCTCACTGGAGATATTCCAGAATTGTCTGGACACAATCCTGTGCCCTGTGCTCTGGGATAGCCTTGCTTGAGCAGGGAGGAGGGACCAGATGATCAAATTGTGGTGCCTTCAAACTTTACCCATTCTGTGATTTTGTGATCTTTCTTGTAGCAGTTCTCAGCTTTAATGAACTCTAAAACAGCTTTCAAAAATGGGAGCAAATGCCTTTTAAAATAACCTCTCAAAGTGTGCAGACCAAAGCCATTTAGTCATTTATACCCATGAAGTCATTTAGATGCTCCACTCCCATTTACTTCAGAAGAAATTGAAACAACTCTGTGGGTCTGATCCCTCTTTGATTCCTCAAACCTTTGTCCATTTTTATCTTTGTTTCCACATGTAGCAGCCAAGGAGCAATTTGCCTTTGATTGGATCATTAAAAACTAGAGACAGGCCAGTTTCTGAATGCTGATTCCTTTCCTCTAAATGTGATTTCCAGGAAGACCCTCTTCCAGCCCTATCAATTGTATTTTTGCAGCCAAAACATAATGGTGACAAAGGTTTAAAACATTCAGGATCCAAATTACCAGGGTGAGGATGTATTAGGAGCAGTTCCTTAGTGGAAATAATTCTTGGAGCTGCAGCACACAGTCCTGTTCCTGGGGAATCCATGAGATAAATGCAATGTGTGCATCTCATTATCCCAGAACAAGGAAAGAACAAAATATAAACGTGAGGATAAGAAAAATGTGATTGAAGGTCTCACAGGGAATGAAAAGCTCAGCTCTTGAAGAAGAAACAAAAAAGATCAGACCTGGTTTAGATCACTAAAATGAGGTGATCACACGGAGGAGCACCAAGAGCATCGGATATAGAGGGAGAAGAGCCACTTCATTAGAAAGTAAATACAGGCAGAAAAAATAAAAACCAAAAATATTTAGGCCAGAAATAAATTTTGACTGAAAATGGGAGGATGACTCCTGGCTATCAGAGGAGAGATACGCTGGAATAAGATCTCAACAGAACTAAAATCTAGAATCCTTGGAAGGTAAAACATTAAAGGATGTGAGGCAACAGCCTCATGTTGTGTCAGGGGAATTTTAGATTTGATATCAGGAAAAAACTGTTCTCCCAAAGGGTGGACAAGCACTGGAAGAGGCTGCCCAGGGAAGTGATTGTGTCACCATCCCTGGAGGGATTTAGAAGACGTGTGGATGTGGCACTTGGGGACGTGAATTAGTGGTGGATCTGTCCCTGCTAAGTTAATGGTTGGGCTCAATGATCCTTGAGGGTTTTCCCAGCCTAAACAATTCTATTATTTTATTGTCACTTTAATTAACTGTATTTGTAAGACTTGGAGCCCCAGGGGACTGGAGATAACGAGAGTGTGGTCCCTTCATGGGACACTCCCAGCCTGGGGTTCAGGTGGGCAGCAGGAAAAGCAACAACCCAACAGAAAAACCTCTTTCAACAGGAAATGTTGGGAAATGCAGAATCAGCCCTCTGGGCGCTGCGAGCATCTGCTTTTCTTTCCCTCTCTGCACATTTGCTCTGTACCTGGCAGAGACCACAACACTGTTGATTTATGGCTTCTCTTTCTCTTTCCTCCCAGTGACAGAAGGGAATTTCATGGCCCCCAAGGAAGCAAAACATAAAAACCCTGGACAAAAGTATGAAACTGTTTTGGTTTTTTTTGTTTTTTGCTGCCTCCAATGCAAATGTCACTTGTTTTGATGGCTTGTAACTATGGGTGACCTGTGTTTAAACAACATGAAAATAATCAAAATCGCTGTCCCTGCAGGTCTTATTACCGAGGAAAGCTTTTGCCACAGCTTTCTCTTGGAGGGAAGCCTGGTTTAAAGAATCAGCAGAAATCTGCCAGTGGGCAGTTGGAAAGGGGAACAGGGTCCAAAGGTCCCAGCAGGAATCAAGGGCATTTTGTGTTTGGACCTGATGAGCATTCAACTGCATTCCTGGAATTCATAATGCATTTTTTTTCCCTGGTAATTTAAAGTGTAAAATAAAATTCCAGCAGTGCACAAAGAGCAGGGTACAAAGAGCCTTCAGCATCTTTTCACCTGCTGGTGGAAAGTGTCCCTGCCCACGGTAGAGGAGGTTGGAATCGGGTGGTCTTTAATGTCCCTTAAAAATCCAAAGCATTCTCTGATTCTATGATAATACAGGGTTGGAAACAAGAGAAGTGCATTAAATTTCACTCCTAAGAAAGGAAATAACTCCTCATGCTTCAAACTACAAACCAAAGGGTAACCAGCAATCAGCAGGAAAGAAATTCCAGTTTTTTTACAGGCGAGGTCCTTTACCATCGCCCCCAGGAGCAAGACTTCATGGCTTCAGAGAAGAGCAAAAGCTGGACATTAAAGATGGGGAAGAATCACTGAGTTATCCACTGGAGTTCTTCTTGATTTTAGGTCAGAATTACCAAAATAATAGATTATGGGGGGGTTATAAGCGCTGCACATTCCGAGGATCTTTGACTTATTCAACCACTCAGACCTTGGGCTCCACTTTTACAGTATAAATATCTTCCTTAAGAGAAGCTGCAACCTGACATTAATGACTTATAACTGTTAAATAAACCATCTACAATACACTCAGTGAGGTTACAAATGACACAAACAGCTCTTTAATAAGTCAGGAATAATGGGAAGCGAAATGCATTAGCAGGGAAGGGTTGTGATTTAGGATTTTTGGGGGGGAGTAATAGATCTTGAGGGTCTTCGGAGTGCATCCTTACAAATATATTAATTACTACAAGCTGTCAGCCTTGGTTCAGTTTAATTAAAAAAAAAAAAAAAAGGGAATTAAAATGTTGCAATCCACACTTTTGGGGTTTTAAATAATAATAAACCTTACTTATATGCTCATTTTCAAAGCATTATGGAACCTGCCGCTGTGAGGAAAAATCTAAAAGTTTAATACATGGATCATGACTGTTGGTTGAAAAGATACAAGATGTGTTTCTAATTAGAGGAGGGTGATGCCTTGTGATGTTCAAGGTTTTTATTGAAAAGGTTTTATACTTTGCTTCACTTCTGTTTATGGGATGTGCCTCTATTTTATAAACACATACTTGTTTTTTATCCTCCCTTTTGCTTCTTTATGGATTCCATTTACTTACGCAGTATTTTTCTTTCTTTTTTTTATTTTTTGCCTGATATATGGGGAGATAAACATTTATTATTTTTTATAAAGCCTAATTTTTTTAGGCATAAAGCAACTCACAGGCTTTTGTCTGGGAAGATTCTCTCCCCCTTTTTTCTGCTGTGTTTGATCCCTCACAAATTACGAGGCATCGCTGTGGTGAGAGTCACCATGGGGTGCCATGCATTTTTCCAGCTGTTTCTAGACAGAAATTCAGGAGCAAACCTGACGTGGGCTCATTTTGTACTGAGCTGTGTTCACAGTGGTACAAAATGAGAAAACTTGGCTTTGTTTTTTTGTGCACAACAGTCACCAGATTCATTTTTTCTGGCAGTGACTTGGCACATAAAACCCCTGTTTCTATAAATACATCCACAACAAAAAGAGGGATAAGGAGTCTCCTTGAATGAGGGGGGGAACACAAAAAGGATGAAAAGAAGGTGAGCATCATCTCCTCTGCCAAGTATCAAGTGGCAGGATGAGAGGAAAAGACAGAGAGGTGCTGCTTTACCCTACAGACACCCCTGGAGCTGGAAAAGGTGCTGCTGTATTTAGCTGATTGATGTTTTCTTCCACTAATTTGTCACATCAATTTTTGAAGATGTGTAAATATTTAGCAACTATTATGTCCCACACTGAGAAATCCTGTCCTTTTTTTTGTTTTTTTGTTTTCTGCTGTGTGAATTATTTTGCTGATTTTGAGGCTGCCACCTGCTATCTCCATGTCAGAGCTCCCAGTACCTCTTGTTCCATTTGTCCTGTTTTGCATTAAAAAGAAGATGCTGAATGAACCGTCACTCCCTTTCTGAGGCCACTCAGGACCCTGCAGACCTCTCTCTCTTCCCAACTGTCTCATTTTCTGGAAGGATGAAGCCTAATTTATTTACTCATTCTTTGCAAAGAGATTGTTCCACTTCCCTGATAATCCCCGTCACCTTTTCCTGTGCCTTTTCCAATTTCATTCAGTTCTGTTGGAGGCAGGGGAATCGGGAAGGCACACAGTAATTAGTGAGTGCATAATAGATATTTACCGTGGCAGAAGTCTGGAAACAGACCACTGGACTCACCAACACACATCACAATGCCAACTTTTTCTTTTATTCCTTCTGGCTCTCCAGTGGGATCCTCCTCTAAATGGACTGGGAATGTCCTGAAGACAAAAGCCATAATTTAGATTCCTCCTCAGTGCCTGGCACTGTTGAGTCTGGAATTGGATAAAACCTGAAAACAAGCAGCCAGTGCTGCATAAACAACATTGCTTTGAATATTTATAGAGTCACAGAATCCTGCAATGGTTTGGGTTAGAAGGGACCTTCAAGATAATTTAATTCCACACCCTACAGTGGGCAGGGACACCTTCCACTATTCCAGGTTGGTCCAAGCCCCATCCAGCCTGGCCTTGGACACTTCCAGGGATGGGACAGCCATGCAGAAACCTGTGCCAGGACCTCAGCATCCTCACAGGGGAGCATTTCTTCTTAATATCACATCTAAATTTATCTGGCTTCAACATAAATCTATTCCCCATTCTCATATCTCCGCACATCCTTGTGAAAAATTCCTCTCCATCCTTCCTGTGGGTCCCTTTTAGGCACTGGAAGGGGTTCTAAGGTCTCCCTGGAGCCTTCCCTTCCCGAGGCTGAGCAATCCCATCTCTCTGAGCCTTTCCAAAAGACAACCCCGTGATCAACTTAGTGGCCTCCTCTGGATTTGTTCCAACAGGACAACATATTCCTTGTGTCAGGGACCCCAGTACAGCAGGAAATGTACATCCCAACATTTCAGTGATCCATCTTGAGTGACCATCTCTATGGAAGGGAAATGAGTGACCAGGATGGAGTTTTTTTGCTTCTGCAAAGCAGCAGAAATCACCCATGATGAGAGAAGTTAATGATCTCTGTGCACAGATTTCTCTCTTGTGCCCCAAGTAGGAAGTGGTTTTGTCCTCCTGCTTCAGGTAAAGCCTGTTAAAGTGTCTGGGGCATCAAATGTGAAAGTGTTCCGTGCTTTTCCCCAGCACTGGGATTGATGGGCAGAGAGACGGTTTTCACGTTCTGATTTAGGGTGTTTATTTTACCTTATTTTTATTACATTTTTACAGACAATAAGTTCTCCTACACACTAACCTAACAATCCACAAATGGCAACCTTGGGCTCTGTCCACAAGGCCTTTTAAGCATAAACCATCCAATTATCAAATGCCAACTAATTTATTTTTACTTTTAACCCAACAACTAAACACCCGTGTTCTGCACTGCCAATCACCCAATAACACCCAAAACCATGAAGAAGAAGAAAGGCAAAGACAAACCAACACCCAAGAACCTCCATCTTGTCTCTAATTCGCCACTATATCTCAAACTCTCTGTATTTTTCACCCAGTGACTTCACAGAATTGTATCTAATTCACACATTCGCATCCCCAGCTTCCCCACTCAGTTTTAGAAGCCTTCTCCATGGTCTTGAGTTAAGCCCAATGTTCTCTCGAGTGTCTGAGCCTCTCAGCACAGATAAAGGGACGTTTTCTGTGCCTGGGACTCCAACAAAAGCCCTTTTGAAAAAATCCCTGGTGTGAGCAGCTGGATTCAAAACCTGCGTGGCAGAGATTCTGCTCTCCCTCATTCTGCCATCAAAAAGCTGAAAGCAAACTGCAAACATGGCTCATTTTCATTTACTATTCCAAATTATGCTGATGGAGAATTGAGCTCTTTCACTTTGGTCTTGCTCCTTTAAGTTTACCCTGTCAGGGTGGAGAGAGGAGAGAAGTGTCTTCCTTGATTTGATATTTGAGCAGTATTAAAATATATTTCGGGAGAATTAAAATGCAGTGAGAATAAGGAAGTATTTTAGCCCTCAAGAGCGGAGTTTAAGCAGCTGCCAACGTTTCCAAGCGGGAGAAAATACAGAATTAAAATGAATCTGCTTTACTCTCCTGAGCTGATATTTTTAAAAACCTGCTTTTAAAAAGTTTCCAGGAGCACAGCTCACAGTCAGTCTTCTCCACAGCAAAATGAAGCTCTGAGATATTCCGTGACAGATGGCCAGTGGAGAAGGCATGGGAAGATGGGAAGAGAACAGCAGGGAAGTGCCACAGGAGGACTGAGGTGGCCAGGCTGGACAAGTGCAACTGTGTCACTCAACATCTTGAGCAATGGGTAACTGATGACTCTGCCAGGATATAACTAAAATTTCAGGAAAAAACACACCAAAACATAAATTTGGGCAATTATTTTTAATCCATTCCAGACACTCATGAGTTAGTGGAGGTCGGACTGGTCACAATTTGTTTCTGGTATTTTCTGACCAGTTTGGAAGTGTGAAGGTCAATATGATTCATCTGCCTTAATGAAAAGATGATATTTTGTTTCTTACTTTCAATCCATCTGAATGAAGTCAAGCTTCATTGCAGATTTGTTCTAGAGGTGATAATTCTCATTCTCTGAGTGAGAAACTAAAAATGGCCGGATATTTGCCATTTAAAATTGGGCAGAAAAAGGTCACCTTCACCCCTATAAAGACAAGGAGTGTCCTGGTCATCAGATGGATTTTGGGGCTGGCTGCTGTAGACTGTGGCAGAATTTTCTTTCCTCTCCAAAAAGAGGAAATACCAGTCCCACAAAGCAATTTGCTTACACATTCCTGGCCTCAGTTTTTCTAGGGAACATAATGGAAATCTTGGATGAGAGGGAAGAGAGATCTCTTACTTGAGAGCTCAGTTCCAGGTAAAGCTCTCCCTGGTTATCCACAATGATAGAGTTTCACTCTGTCCATCAAATCCTGGCTTGCCCTTTACACAGCAATTAAAAGCACCTGATTGAAGATGGAAACTCCTGCCAGGTAGAACCTGGAAAGGGAATAAGGCTGCCTTTAAATTGGAGCATTATTAATCTTGATGTGCAGCCTGAAAACATCCTCGGTTGTACAACCTGAAAAACAAGAGGCAGTCCAGATGTGCCTGAAAGGCCACAGACATCACTCAGAAATTTATTTCACTTATTGTTCCTGCAGGGGCTCCACGACAGCTGGAGAGGGACTTGGGACAGAGGCATGGAGTGACAGGGCAAGTCGGGGTGGCTCTAAAGTGCCAGAGGGGAGAGATACATGGGATATTGGGAAGAAATTCTTCCCTGGAGGGTGGTGAGGCCCCAGCACAGGGTGCCCAGAGCAGCTGTGGCTGCCCCATCCCTGGAAGTGTCCAAAGCCAGGCTGGATGGAGCTTGGAGCAGCCTGGGATAGTGGAATGAAACAATTTTAAGGGCTCTTTCTGACCCCAACCATTCTCTGATTCTGTGAAAACAACATCAGTGTTTTCTCTGCTGTAGCCTTTTAAAGGGTTATAGAGAAATATTCAAGGCACACCTTTATTCCTATCTCTCAGCATTTCTTGGAAGCTAAAGTATGGACACTTTTCCAAGCATTTTCAGTCTGGCCTTCCTAATATCCAAGTTAGGTCTAGGAGAGAACAATACCAACAGCATCTTGGTATTTTCTGATTTTTTAATTTATTTTTTTTATTGGTATGTTAATGACTGGAAGTGAGCAGCGTTCTGTCAGATGTTTAAATTACTACTCTGAGAACTGGGATTTTTGGTTTTGGATCCCAGCAACAAATGCCCTGGGTGGATTTTGACAAGTCCTGTGACTTCCTTGTCCCTTAAATATTAACAGATAAAATGGAGGTTATTTTTCCCAAGGCAGTTGAACTCAGGCACTAATGACTGTGAGATGCTGCAGTAACAGAGACATTTGACAAATGTAAGGAATGATGCTGCTGTTATTACTGTGATGGATCAGAACTTTACTTCAGGTTCATTAACTTCATCATTTTCTCTCTCAGTGTACAAACACACTATTTTGGCAGCTCAGACTCCAAAGAATTCATCCTTAGTTATATAATAATAATGTCAGCCTGAAATTCAAAGTGAGGTAGTGCAGGTGAGCAAGGGCTTTTCTTTTTCTACTTCCTTTAAAATCTGATTGTGCAAATTATCTCTCTTGGCACCACTGGACAAAGCAAACACAGAAGTTCCCCTTGGTGACAAGGGAGAGGAAGGGTTATTAATGGGTGAAGCAGAATTTGAAAATAAATAGCTGGGACTCCACTCAACTTTGTTGAAGTTTCAAAATATCACTTCATTTTATGAGGACTCCAAATTCAAGGCATCTGGAGGATGAAGAACCTTTTAGGTTTTTAACAGAGATGACAAAAACCATGAAGTGTGACCCACAGTCATTGGTGAGAGTGATGATGGATCAAGGAGAGGCACTTTGATAACTTCAGCAACCCTGAATTTTCTTTGGCTGTGTTAAAAGAAAAGGAAAAGTTCTGGCGTTTTTTGTTTGGTTTTTTTTGGTTTTTTTTTTTTTTTTAGGAGATGAAAAGCAATTTGTAACATTTATGGATAATTACACCTTGGAGAAACCTTTAGACAATTGGATCATTGAGTCTAACCATGGATCCAGCACTGCCAAGTCCACCAGTAATCCATGTCCCCAAGTGCCACATCTCCATGGGCTTTGAACACTTCCAAGGATGCTGATTCCACCCTTCCTTGGGCAGCCTGTTCCAAGGCTTGATCACCTTTTCAATGAAGAATTTTTTCCTGATATCCACTCAAAAACAACTTTAGACCATTTCAAGATGCTGAGAACAACCTCAGGGTAGCAGCTCCCCAGAGGGATCTTCCCAGAGCAGCCAGCTCCCTTTGCTTCACCCCTTTTGTTGGTGTCCTGACAGAGGTAAAAATGCTCACCACCCACCAGAGATGCACCATATCACTGTGCTGACAAAAAGACATCATAAATGTGATGAATGTTCACTTTCCTGGTGACAGTGACCTTGCAGTGACCTGGATGGTCACAGTCCAGTGCCAAGACCTGCTCCTTACTAAAACTCTCTGGGTTATAGTGAGAGGCGTTGTCTGAGCTGGTTTTCTCTCCAGAAGCATTGTAGAGTGAATTTCCCATTGGAATAATTAGCTAATCACCTAATGAGCAGTGCTGTCACTGTCTTCCCATAAATCCTCCTGATAACGAGGCAGGTGAGTGCAGATTCCAAAGCTTGGGCTCCTGCAGGTTCCATGAGGATAAACCCATCAGGGCATTGTGGCACTCGCTGCTACAGAGCTGCTGTGGAAGCAGCACGTAATTAAAAACACTCCCCTGGAGAGGATATCATTCAATCTTCTTCACCTCGGACAGAAAACACAACAAAAGGAAAGATCTGAATCACAGGGAAAAACAATGTCATGCTTTCGTTGTTGTGTGATTTGCTGGAATTCCTTCTATTAATTTTACTCTCCATGTTGAATTTCAGGCCAGTCAGGGAGGCTTGCAGGTGAAAACTGTGGGTTTTATTTCAGCAAACATGACATTTCTGTGGTGTACACCAACATCTCGGACTCGTGCTTTCCAATGTGCTCAGCAGTCCCAAAAGCACAGCGTGGTCTCAGAGAAACAACAGGAGACTGAAAATGTGATATTTTATTGAGGAACACAGGATTTATTAGACTCAATTAGACTGTGGTCCATTTGTTCACATTTCTTGCCTCAAGCAATGAGTGAATTCCAGTATTTCAAAGGCAAGGGGAATTGCAGTGAAGGAGGAGACACGAAATTTGAAGGGTTTTTTCACTGACCTAAAACTCAGCTCTAGCTAAATGGGAACTCCAGAGTGAGCTGTGAGCCCTACAATGAAATTTGGGTCAAGCTTTGACTGATGTCAGGATAAAAATTTGAGCTCTGTTTGAGCTAAAATGAAAAGACAACTCTCTCTGCCTTTTAGGGACGTGAGAGAAACATTTATTAAACACATGGTAGCAAGGGATGAGGCACCAGCTCTGGCCAAAATCTCCTCACTCTCCGCACCATGTGAAATAAAACATCTTCCCTTCTGGGTCTCTCTGTTCCATCTTATTTTCAGCAGAAGACAAAAGACGAGGAAAAGAGTCAACAAAAAGAAATATTGTTTTCATCTTAATTCCTTCTTGTCCCATACTCCCTTAGGGAAAAAAAAAAAAATCATTTTAAGGGGTGAATTATTTTAAAGTTAATTTTTTAGTGGCCATATTTATGCAGACTGGAGAGGTTTGTGACACAAACTATAAATCCCACAATGGGGTGGGATACTTGCAAGAGTCACTTCATATGTATTTTAATAAGTAGAGTCACTTAATATGGAATTATGGAATGGTTTGTGTTGGAAGGAACCTTCAAGATTGTTTATTTGTAAACCCCTGCCATGGACAGGGACACCTTCCACTTATCCCAGGTTGCTCCGAGCCCCATCCAACCTGGCCTTGGACACTTCCAGGGATCCAGGGGCAGCCACAGCATCTCTGGGAAATCTGTGCCAGAGGGAAGAATCTTTTCCCAATATCTAAGCTGCAATCCTACTCTGAATTTGTCCTGGAGGACCCTGTGGCAGTTCTGAAAACCTCACAACTCTCCAGACCCTCTGAGAGAAGTTAATGTTGTTCAAGTGCTGCTAATTTTTAATTTTGCAGCCCTGCCTGCCCTGATACCTTGAATTAAAGGGAGAACAATCTGAAAAATCACCTGTAGCAGCTGAATTGCTGCTGCATTAGGGCTCATTAGGACTCTCAATTTAGGAGAAAGTTTTAAAAGCCAAAGTAAGAGTGCCCCAAAAAAACTGCCTCAGTGAAGATTAGACCTTGGCAATGTGAGTCTCCTGTTGCTCCTCGGGTGAAATTCTGATTTCTGCCTCTCCTGCCCTTAGGATTGGTGTCAGAGAGGGCTGGAGTTGAATTTTGGGGTCTACTGGTCATACAGGAATGATGCTGGAGCACTTGATCAAGATATAACATCACCATAAATGGTGTAATCTGCATTTCAGGTGATTTGCTTGGGAGTGCTGTGGTTACCTGCTCTGGCCTCCTGCCCCTTGAAATAGGAAATAAGATTTTTCAGTGCTAATTTGTGCTTCAGATCTAATACTCATGCTAATGGCAAAGCTTAATATCTAAAGAAGAAAAATCCACTATAAGTTTAAAAAGTTCTTGATTTAATAGTTGCAAGGATGGAGAATCCATTATGACATTAGTTAAGCAGATTAATAGTTAACAGAAGTCTTGCAAATCTATTCCTTAATTTCTTCTCTAAATTAGGGTTCTGCAAATAATTGATATTTTGGTTCACTGGGCAAATTAAAAATAAAAGAGAAAGAAATTGATAAGGAAAGAAAACATTTTGGCATGAATGAACTCCTCAATTTATACACTAAAATACTGCCACAAAGGTCTGAAAAATGTGAATTCTAATTTTAGCAGCCCAGAACTGGAGTAATGAGGGACTGGAGAGCGTGATGATAAGGAGAAGATAATGCTCTGATGGGCATGATGTGCACAGCCCTTCAAAGAGCAACAAAAACCTACGTGAGGCACCTCTGGGATTGTGCAAAGGACAAGAAATGTTTGAAATTGGGATTTAAAGGTGAAGAGGAGCCGGTGAATGTGTGGCTCTCCTGGTGATGGAGTTTTTCATGCACGCTCAGAGCATGGACAAGGTAATTACCTGGCTGAAATGCACACATCAAAGGTTGCCAGCAGGAGGAGAAATCCTGGTCTAAAAGTGCAGTTTAATCCTCTGGATTGCTGGGCAGCTGGGCCCTGTGGTTACCAGCCCGTGGATTTTGTCTTGTTGCCTACAGAGTGAGGAAAGAGCAGGACACTTCCAGCCTGGAGCCCAGGGGTGCAGTTTGAGAGAGGTTAGATGAGGAGATTTGAGGTTAGGATGGGAGAGGGGAATGGATACAGGCTCTGGAAGAAGCGACCTTTTCCAGAGAGTGAAGCAGTTCTTGAGCAGAGCAGCTGGCTTAATTAATTTACTGTTATTATTGTTATTATTGTTATTATTGTTATTATTGTTATTATTGTTATTATTGTTATTGTTATTATTGTTATTATTGTGATGATGATAATGATGAAAAGGAGATCAAGAATGTCCAGTCCTCAGCACAGGAAGGATGTGGAGTTTTTGGAGCAAGCCCAGAGGAAGCCCCCAGAGAGGATCAGAGGGATGGAGCAGCTCTGTCTCTGTGAGGACAGGCTGGGAGATTTGGGAATGTTTAGCCCGGAGAAGAGAAGCCTTGGGGTGACCAAGTTGTGGCCTTCCTGTACCTGAAGGGAACCTGCAAATAAAATGAAGGTTTTTTTGTAAGGGCAGGTAGTGACAGGACAAGGGAGGGTGGATTCAAACTGAGTGGGTTTATAATGGGGATGAAATTCTTCCCTGTGAGGGTGCTGAGGCCCTGGCTGAGGTTCCCCAGAGAAGCTGTGGCTGCCCCTGGATCCCTGGAAGTGTCCAAGGCCAGGTTGGATGGGGCTTGGAGCAACCTGGGATAAGTGGAAGGTGTCCCTGTCCATGGCAGGGGTTTAAAAATAAACAATCTTGAAGTTCCCTTCCAACCCAACCCATTCTGGAATTCAATTAATTTTTGTGATGATTATTCTATGATCTTCATATTTTCCCAATATCAGCAAGGGTAGGTTTTTCCAGAGGGACTGGTGCAAGTTCTTAAATCCTTCATCCATCCCCTTTTATTGCTGCTCACCTTGTGTGTGTTACCCTTTGTCTGGCATAAAACACAGGCTTTGTTACCTCTTTCCTTCTTTTTCTCCTCCACCAACTGCATACTGGCATCATGCTCAGTATATTTCATATATATCAAAAAGAAAAAGAAGTCTGTTTTCTCATAAAATGGCATCTTTCTAGTAATACCTCAAAAACATTTCAAAAACGTCACTCTTTTGATGATTTTTAACTGATTCATTGCTTCTTCCAGCCAAAGGAGGAAAAAAAGGGTGCTTTTTCTATTCAGTTCTTCTATTTCTTTCTACTGCTCTGGGTGCTTTCGGTTTCTGTTTCTGAACCTGTTATTCCTGTCCTTCCATCATGTGAAGGAGCCTTGAGATTTCTTGCAGGTCAGTGATGGTTATGCTGCTTTTTCCTGCTTGTTTCATTCCTTCCTTTTAAAATACAGCCCTTTAGACTCGTTTATCTTGTTGGAAGCAGGTCAAGGAAAAAACAATAAATGCAATGAATGGGAAAAACTCCCACAAACTCATCAAATAACTTTTCGACTGGTCAAACTCTGCCATGACCAGCAACTGTGTTATGCTCAAAAGTGACGACTTTAAAACCAAGCTCTGAAACATTTCATTCCTCCCCCAGACATTTCTCTGCCTCTGTTACAGGTGGGTAATGAATGTCCTTTGGGCCAACAGGCCATGATTGAATGAAATCCCAGTAAAGCAAATGGAATGAAAATGTATCACTTCAGCTGAAGGGTTGAAGATCCCCAGAAAAAAGAAAAAAAAAGGATAAATATTCTGTGTGGAGAGAAAACATGAGCACCACACATTCACCAAAAGCTGGCTGTGCTTTTCTGGTGTGTCCAGCTGTGTAAGGTTTTGTGCTGCAACAAAAATTAAGATTTACATTATAATTAGCAGATCACTAGCAATCCTCTCAAAGCTATCTCAGCTCTTCTAGCCCCAGTAATATATTCATGTATTCCAAAATAATTTTAAATTGTATTCCCACGCAGTGGACATAGGATTTGTAGGGATGACATTGCATTGCTTTACCTGATTTGGGGCACACCTGGTTCCGAAAAAGGGAGGATGAGGAAGGAAGGAAAGGACTAGTTAGACATAACCAAAAATAATGATGAACGCTGATGTTCACAGCATTTCCACCTCATGTGATGAGGAATGAAGGAAAATTAATATCAGCAGGTCAATAAATTGTTTTTTTATTGGGTTATTGCTGTTATTCCAAGAGATCCTTACCCAGTGTGGTCCTTCCAGGCCAAAGAGTGTAAAAAGCAGAGGATGAATCAAGGAATGGGGCACATGGAAATAATTTTTCCTTCTCCTCAGCACAGAGCACATGAGAGGTCTTTGAGGGACTGGTAGAGCAGGGCAGGTAGGACAGGCTTCATATGGGACTAAGCACAGGCAAAGGCCAAATCCCAGAAGCAACAAAACCAAAGATTTTAAATGCTTTTCCCTAGGACAGAGCTGTGGTGAACAGCTTGAGAGAGAAGCAGAAATCTGGAAAGCTCAGTCAAGTGCTGGAAGATTCTAGGAATCCTCTATATCCAAACTTTTCTGTTTATTCCTTAGTATAGTTTGGGAACTGGAATGTTTTCTTTCCTCTTTGTCTGATTTACAACCCTGAGGAAACTTCTCCAGAAGTTAACTGAAGCAAAAATTGGCAAAGAGCTCCTATGGACTTTCCATGTTTAATTTTTTTGGTTGATTTTGGTTTTTGGGGTGTTTTTTTTGGAGTTTTTTTTTTTTGTGGTTGTTAGTTTGTGTGTTCCCTCTGACATCTTCAGGAAAAAATGATTTTGACAAGCTCTAAACTGAGACACCAAACTTTCTACACTGGGCGGAAGGAAGTAACTTTGAGAAAAGGTGGCAATTTTGACTTCACTGCAAGCAGGAGGAAATCCTTATGAAATAATTGCATGAAACATGGAAATTATTGCTGTATCTTGGAGTGATGTTACAAATGAAGAACAGATGCTCCAGAGAAGTCCAATCTACTCCAGAGTGTTGTTGTCTCCAGTGAGCAGCAGCAGATGCTTCAAGAAGGATGAAAAAGTTGCTTCCTCACCACTGGATTTTCCCAAACCCCAGCATTCTACTCTTTATGAACTTTCCATGTTGGAGATGTTGTCTCTTGGTCTGAGAATCTTTTGATGAAGTTTTTATTTCAATGGCATCTTGGATTTGCTGGAGGAGTAACTGAATGTATGTGATTCAGGCTGCCAGATGAAAGCAGCCCTTCCCAAAACGGGACTCCTGGGAAAAACATTGCCCATAAAAGTTGTGAGCATGAGACAGCCAGGAAGTAGAGGAAACACAGAAGTTTAGACCCAGAAAGAGAAGCTGTGGGAGTTTGTCATCAATATGTTCCTGACTGAATCGTGGAATCAGAGAATAGCTGGAGCTGGAAGAGACCTTGAAGGTTATCAGGTCCCACTCCCTGCCATGGGCAGCAACATCTTCCACTACCCCAGGTTTCTCCAGCCTGGCCTTGGACACTTCCAGGGTTGGGGCAGTCACATCTTCTCTGGAAAACCTGTGCCAGGGCCTGACCATCCTCACAGGGAAGAATTTCTTCCTGATATCCCACCTAAGTTTCCCCTCTTTCAATTTGAACCCATTACTCCTTGTCCTATCACTCCAATGCCAGATGAAAACTCCCTTTTTGGCTTCCCTGGAGGCCCTTTAGGTACTGGCAGGTGCTGGGAAGCTCCCACACAATCTTCTCCAGCCTGAACAGCCCCAGCTGTGCCAGCCTCTCTCCAGAGGGGAGGTGCTCCAGTCCCATTATCAACCTTGTGGCCTCCTCTGGACTCGCTCCAACAGTTCCATGTCCTCGTGTTGCCACAGGCCTTGGCTGGGGAACAACCATCATCACCACCCCAAATCTGAAGAGGTTACACAAGTCACAAGTTGTAAATTTCTTTGAGGTGAGACCCAAAGCTGTTTGGGTTTGCATTTTGTCTGATAAAACACCAGTGTTCTCAAATTCCTGGATTTGAGAAAACCTTTCCCCTTTTTTGAGCTCTCTCAACACAAAAGCTCCTCAACTGACTGAGCAGTCACATGCTGTGTCCTCTTTCTGCCTGGTTATTAATATTTTTCTAATGAAAAGAAAAAATAATAAAAACCCAGAATGAAACTGAGACAGTCCAGTAACCTGCTGAAACATGCCAGATGCTTTGGATTTTTCACACTCCTGATGTTCGCCCGGACATGGATTGGGCCTAACGTTGTTAATTCATGACAAGAACATTTTTCTTTATTAGGAACACACAGTGAATTACAAGAAGTCAACTGAGAGTGGCTGAGAAATAGCACAGCTCTGTGGATGTTCTGCTTCCTAAGCCCAAAAATCTGTGGAGTTGGGTTGAGTATGGACATCCTCCAAGCAATTCCTTGGTCAATACCAAGAGGTGCTTGGATAAAAATTTGGTGCTGAGTGATTTCCAGGACTGTATTTCTTCATGGCTCTCACCTAAGGTGTAAAAAGATGGATTTTTTTTCCTCTATCAGAAGGATCTGGGATGGGCTGCTGAACTAAATTCCTGGGTTTGTGTAGTTTGGAAAGAAGGGGCTTGAGGAGGGAACCTGAGGAGAAAATTGGAGAGCTTCAGGTTGGACACCAGGAAGAATTTCATCATGGGAAGAGTTGTTGAACATTGGAAGGGGCTGCCCAGGGAGGTGATGGAATCCCCATCCCTGGAGAGGTTGAAGGAATGACTGGATGTGGCACTCAGTGCTCTGGGCTGTGACAAGGTGGGGATTGGCCAAATGCAGGACCTGATAATCCTGAAGGTCTTTTCCAGCCTATATTGTACTATGATTCTGTGATTGATGCCTCATGTCCACCAGTGTTTAAGACTCATTTGGAAAAACTCTTCAAATTTCAGTGAGACCTGAATAGGTCAAACAGTTGGACTGGATGATTGTTGTAGGTCCCTGAAGCTGGAACAGGGGAAAAAATAACAATTGAAGAGTAAAGAAATGGATTATGACCCATCTGAAATGAGTTTTGCACAGAGGTGTCTCAGGACATCAAACCCACAGCTGAATTCAGAATATTCAGAAGAATAAACCAGTGCAAGAGACTGCAGTTTAAGAAAGGATTAAAAAATAATAAAAATAAATTTATTACACCTTGAGCTGCTGTCAAAATTAATCTGGAGGTTTTCCAGCTCTGCTGTTGCCTCTTCTCACCACACAAAACCAGGAGCCTGGACCAGTGAAATCCCAGGACAGAGGCTTTTCCCTAGGTCAACCTGCAAGGAGGTGATGTCCCACTGGAAATTTTGACAGGAAAATTTTGGGAGTCAGAATGCTCACTTGGTGGGAGGTTTTACCCAGGCAATACATACAAGCATCAAAAGCCTCTGCTTATCTCATCCAGGCCACTAAATGGGCAGCACTAGGGGAGCTCCAAGCCTTTGGAGAAGAGCTCAGCAGTCTTCCAGGAAGTATTGATTACAGTAAACTGCATCTCCTGACAGGCTTGTTCTGTGCCAAGTCAATCATGAACGAGTTGATGAAGCTGCCTGCTCCTTTTAGGCTGTCCAAAATAGTCCTGCAGGGTTTCTCTGGAAGAAATGAGTGAACAGGCAAGACCCAATGCATCTCTCTGACAGGGAAGGAATTAAATGTAGCTCCAGATTTACTATGGGAATTCTATTGAGTCCAAAGACTGAATGCGAACCTGCCTGCAAGATTCCAGCCAGGAAAGGCATCCTAATGAAATCCATCCATGGGTTGGGGTAATAATCTGCCTTCTTTATGAACAGGACATTCCCAACCGTCCTTTCCCTGCTGGATGAGATACTGGTGGCTTAGAAGACAAAAATCAGATGTTTGTGGGAATACCTGAGTTTATCCACTGCCACCAAACTTGGAGGGTCCCTCCACCATGAGGCTCCACACCCTCATGTCCTGCAGCCCAAAAATACCACAGTGGTGCAGCAGCTGAACTCATCCCCAACCAAGGGAAGATTTAAGAAACAATGAGGAAATTAAATGCCAGCCTCTCCTTGATTTATTTGCTGATTGTCAGTCTCTTTGAGATGAAGGTTCTATTTTATGATTGGGATTGGTCCATTCTAGCTAAATGCAATCTCAATAGCACTGGTCTCCCCCCACCACAAAAAAAAAAAAATCCCAAAAGAAAACAAAACAAAAAATCAGCCTGGGTTTTATTTTGGGAGCAGTTGTTCCCTTTATTTCTCATGTCTAAGGCCTTTCATTTCTTCTTTCATTCATCAGCTCCCTTCAACTTCATTTTCTTTTAATATTCCAGAACAGGATCAGGAAAGTGGCCTCACTGTAACTGGAAAACTCCTTGGCAGTTGTCATTATGGCAATTAAACAACAATTAAACAACATTTAAACAACATTAAATAACATGTAAATGTTAAAGAAAGGTACAAAAATCCATGGAGATATTTCAGCCATAAAATAGCAAATTCCCAAAAGATGAAAGGAATTGGTTGTGGGGACTGGGGATTTGTAATTCTTATAATTTAACCTGAATGCTTAGAAGTGAAAGTCTTATTTATTTTCCTTAATAGTGGAAAGAACCTGGGGACAGTTTCCCCTAAAATATTGGCATGGTAGCTTCCCCTTTGCACGGGAGTGCACATTTTCTGAACCATTTACCCCTCAGGAAAGCTTGGGAGCCATGAAATTCAGACATTAATTCCCAAATAAAATCTGTATAATAATCCTTTTGTCTGCATTTTCATCCTGCAATGCCCATCTGATGTCCTTTGTGTGAGGGTGGCCTTTCAGACAGATCTCTTCAAAGTCCCACCCATCCTACAGCAGTTGGGGTCATGTTTCAAAACAAATAATCACTTGAGAAATAAATTTTGGGAAATTTTTTGACTGCCATGACTGTGGAGTGAGACTCAGGTTTGCTCAACATCACAGGTCAGGAAAAAGAGCTGCAACATTCCTTTCTTTCTATATCCATGGGATTAAAACTTCCCTTTTCCTTCTTCAACTAATGCCTCCTTCCCCTTTTCCCATCAAAATCTCTCTTCCCCACATGCCAGTTGAGTTAATATAAAAATCAGTGCCTGTTTTAAACTGGTTGTGTGAGGTGCTCATCTGCTTGAACACTTCTCCTGTCAACCCTGGCAACTCCTTCACTATTTTTTGCTCTCTCTTCAGATAAGAGTGAGCAATTTGCATTTTCATGATGAGCAGCTTCCACGCTCTGTGAATCTTTACAGGGTGCAATAATGATCTTAAGGGTCTTTTCCAGCCTAAATTATTCCGTAATTATTCATGTTCTACCTGCTTTCTGTGCCTCTCTTTCCCTTCTCATCTTCCCTGCCAAACCATTCCGTTCTCCCTCCCGCTGAAGGCACAAAACCCACAACACAGTTTGTAGTGTCTCTACCAAGGCTGATAAGGTTTGTTTTATGGCCTCTGGTCTTACAAAATGGTCTCCAAGTTGCAATTAAATCCTTGAAATTCACATGATTGCTTGAAGGAACTGAGGGAAGCGAGAGGTGCTGGGAGTATTTCAACCGGCGGAGGAAACAATTGAAAAATGGGTTTTTGCTCTTGCTTTATTGCAGAGTAATTATGAGAAGTGGGATCTCCACTTTAAACATGACAAGTGAGACAATTCACGTACAGGACTTCAGAGTGCCACTGAAGGGGGTCTCACCTCAGTGATTTTTCTGTTCCATCCTTGAGCCAATGCTCTGCCAACCAAGCAGCAAGAGCTCATCTGGATTTTATTTGGTAAATATTAAACTAAACCGAGCCATTTTTTTATCTTTCTAGTCAAAGATTCTCAAACTCACGAGGCAGGGAAACCTCATCCTGCCATCGTTGTCTTTGGGCTCTGTCTTCCCTCAATGTGAAGGGGAATGTGCTTCCCTCAGCTGCCATTCCAACGCTCCTGGTGTGGACCAGGCAGCGTGCAATGACACAGGGGTAAACACCCTTCCTGGAGTGACATGGAAGGTGATTTTTCCTTCATAGATTAAAGAAGAGATGAGAGATGAGATAAAAAACATGCAGCAGAGGCCAAGGAATTCAAATTAATCAAAATGTGGTGGATCTGAGGGTGGTTAGGACTCATTTTTCTGCAAAACAATGATTTCTGTTGAGTTTGAAGGCCCTCAGGAGCTGCTGTAGAGAATCTTAAGATGCTGTGGCTGTCAACCCATCCTTCCTTGTGCTGTAGGTGGAAGCTGTGTTCTATGGATCTCTCCAGGCTGTGCTCATGATTCCCCAGAAAAATTTGTGGCCTTTTTAGTTGTGGACACCCCATCCCTGGAAGCTTCCAAGGCCAGGTTGGACAGGGCTTGGAGCAACCTGGGATACTGGAAGGTGTCCCTGCCCAAAGTAGGGAGTGGAATGAGATGATCTTCAAGGTCCTTTCCAACCCAAACCATTCCATGATTTTTTTTAATTCACATACCTATGGCCTCTACCTTGAATTTTGGAGTCAGATGTTCCCTTTTCCATGGCTGGGCTTCCTCAGAATGGGAAATACTGACTTTTCTCCAAATCTGAAAATCTCAGGGGGGAAAAAAAGGAACAAGCAAGGATACCCAAAGTGTGGTCTGTTGTCTAGATCTCCACAGTGGATGAAGTTTTCCCTCTGAACTCTCCAAGAATGAATTCTATATCCTTCCCTGAGGTTGTTATTCTAATCCAGGGACAGGAAGAGCACAGGTCTGATTCATTATGGCAAAACATAACTCGTTTTGAGGGTTTTGGGGTTTTTTTCCCCGGTTTTATTTTCTCCCTGGAGGAGAGATGGCCACACTTACTGTTTCTGTATGATGGAATTTTACAGGAATTCTATCATTGGAAATCCAGTGATCCTGGTGTGGTCAACAGGTACAAAAGTGCTGAAAAATTGGCTACCATGAAAATAGGCTTTGCCAATAGACTGAGCTGCAAAAATACCAGATTCCTGCATCCAGGTCATTCCTGCTCTTTGAAATTTGGAAATGAAAGGATCAGCTTTCAAACATCAAATATCAGAAGACAATCCCATTGAGTAAAAACTGGAACTTATCAAAGGAGGAGATAATAAAATAATTGGAGCCACACACTAAGAACAAATCAATAAACAAAGAAAAACAACCAGAAAGAGAACTTAGGGGGCTTTTTCCCTATTGAGACTGGTTGCAAGCAGTTCATTTTCCCCATTTTTGTGACTGGATTTGAGCAGCAGAGAGTAAAAGAAGAATGTAGGTTGATTTTGGAGAAGGATTAACATAGTGAATCAATTATTGAGGAATCTTTCATAATAGCACTGAGTGCTTTTTCCATCTTTAGATTTTGAAAGTGCTCTGTGCATGTAAGAAAAACCCAGCATTTTAAGAAGCTCACAATGGGGTTTTCAACTGTGGTGCCCTGGATCTATCACTTGATCTTGCAGTTCACATCCCTGTTGCACATCTCCATCAAATCCTTGAATAACTCCTGGTAATAAGAGAATATTTTTCTGCTGTACTCTGTGATTCACTTTTTACCCCTGAAAATGAGCATCAGGGAGCCACATTTCTTCTTGTTCTTAAGTGGTTTTAACCACACTTCAAAACCAGGTCAGGTAGAGCCATCCTATTACCTTTCCCTGGCTCCAGAATAATTGCATCTCATGCTTCAATCTGTGTGTAACAGCACCTCACAGGTGAACTTGGAAATGTAAAACAGGATGGCCTTTCTGCTGTAGGAACTTTTCTCTTGGCACTGATGTGTGGGGGCATTCAAGATGCTAAACTGGCAAGAACAGCCAATATAGATCTTGATAATAAACTGCAGAAATGTAAAGCTACTCCTTTCTCATAGTTCCATCTCCACAGTGCACACAGGAAATTAGAGCAATGACATCCACAGTCTAAACTGAAAAAGCGGAGATTTAGATTGGATAGTAGGAAAAAATTCCTCCCTGTGAGGTTGGGGAGGCCCTGGCAAAGGTTTTCCAGAGAAGCTGTGGCTGCCCCATCCCAGAAAGTGTCCAAGACCAGGCCTGGACAGGGCTTGGAGCAATCTGGGATAGCAGAACATGACCCTGCCCATGACAGAGGAGCCGGAACCATATGGACTTCAAAGTCTCTCTCAACCCAAGCCTTCCTGTGATGATTCTATGATACAATTACAGAAAATCCACATAAACTCCAGGAAATGCAGTCTTCAGCAGTATGGTAATGAATTATCTAAATATCTCAGGAGTATGCTAGTCTGGCTGTAATGGAAAGAGTGCCAATTAAACACTTTGCAGAGAAATAATCAGACTAAAGAGATTTATAAAATGGTGTTAACACAGTCTGTGATGGAGATGAGAGTTTCTACTTCACCCGTTCCAGAGCCAGGAGGACCACGAAAATGATCAAGGAAGTCTTTTAACCCCATTTTCACAGAATCATAGAATGACAAAATTTGGAAAAGTCCTCCAAGATCCCTGAGCCCAGCCTGTGGCTGATCCCCACCTTGTCACAGAGCACTGAATACCCAGTCCTGTTGTTTCCTGAACACCTCTGGAGGCAATGACTCCACCACCTCCCTGGGCAGCATCTTCCAGTGCTTGACCACCTCTTCCATGGAGAAACTTTTCCTGATGTCCAGCCTGAGTCTCCCCTGGCACAACTTGTGAACATTTCCTCTTCTCCTGACCCTTCTTCCCTGAGAGAAGAGCCTGACCCCCACACGGCTGCACCTCCTGTCAGGGAGTTGAGGAGAACAATAAAGTCTCCCCTGAGCCTCCTTTTCTCCAGGTTAAACCCCCTCAGCCACTCCTCACATCATTTATTCCCTAGACCCTTTCCCAGCTCCATTCCCTTCTCTATATATAGAATACATAAAATAATACATAATATTCTAATATATAATATTATATTAGAATATATAAAATATCATATATAATATATGAAATATAAAATATA
>NC_031769.1:148884311-148888625 GCF_001522545.3 Parus major
ATATTACCAAGCTGGGAAATGCTTTAAAACATAAATGCTTTCAACAGTAATGAAATAATTCAACTATAATGGACATGCTCCAGCCCCTAAATGTTTTAATTGTTGGCCCAGACCTAGACACGGCACTCGAGGTGTGGCATCACCAGTGCCCAGCACAGAGGGGCAACCACTGCCCTGGTCCTGCTGGCCATGCAATTTTGGATGCAGAGTTTTTTGTGATAGTTTATTGCTTTGAATTTTTTCCTGGATATTTACTTTGTCTGCATCTGTATAAATCAGTATTCTTCATGGAAATTTTCCTGGGAGTTTTTCAATCTCTTTTACATTTTTTTTTTTCCCCCATAATTTCCTTTAAAGAAGGAGATTTCATGTGACCCCTCTCTTTGATACCATTCATTCTCCAAAGAAGCAAATATTTTGGGGAAAAAAAATATTCAGCACAAGAAGATTTCTGAGTCGATCCTGGACATAACTGGCATTCACATTGCAATGTTTTTTGTCTATTCTTACAATTAAAATACATTTTTCCTAGTACAAACAGCATCTCCCCATCAATTCTAACATCTCTCTGGTAATTTTAAAACTCATTAAGAGAGATTTAAATGGAGCCTGAAAGGACAGCAACACCATGGTGAACACATGGATGGCTTTGATATGATGAGATCTCATCCAATACCAGCAAACTCAATTTATCTATTTATTCATGAACTTTGCCTGCCTGCAGTCAGCTACTGGTGAGGTATTCTTGTTTCTGCTTTCCATTCGGGTCACGGAATGATTTCTTACCAAGAGAAATTAATAACAAAAATAAAAAGCAGTAGGATATTGAGAAGGTAGGATGGGAAGATGTCTGAAACACCTCAGTTTCAGTGTCTGGACCATGGAATATGTGGAGTTTGGTCTTCGGCACAATTCTTGACATCTCTGGTATCATATCACTACAGAGAATCTTTTCAGGCATAGAAATTTGCATGAGTAAACAGGAAATGTGTCTGCAGAGCCATCAACCAAGACACTGCAAATGTCTATTGGGAGGAACATCCCAAAATCGCTGAACTGAAGATTTCCACTAATAATTGAAGATATTTATTGCCAGCTCCAGTTTCAGACTTGGGACAAGTGGAAGCCAAGAGTGTGCAGGCCGTGATAGGTCACTTCAGAAGTGACCTCTCCTCCACACTGAGAGTCTTGATGCAGATCCCACCGAAATCCAGAGAGATCTTTCCATCCAATTATTTGCACTTTGTGGCAGACTCGGAGGCCTTTGTTACAGACAGGTCAGCACTTGGCACAAGTGTTAATTTACCTGGGAGAGCAGCCAAGAATTCCTGGTTTTGCTGATGTTGCAGTAAAACCTTTTCCAATGTGTTCTGTATCTCAGGGATTTCTAAGCCCAGGTGCATGGCCCCACCAAAACTGAGGCTGGAGTGGTGTTTGGTCAAAGATTGGAATTTACCATCTCGGAAGTCTTTTCTAACCTTAATAATTCCATGATCCTGGGTGATTGTGCTCTATTTCAAAATCTGTTTAAGCTTCAAACACACCTCATACCCTTATTTTTCCTGTTTTTCTTGACCAGGTGGATCTTCCAGGACTCAGATCCCTTCCAAAATCCAAATCTCTTTATCCCTGCTCACATCTGATTGAAAGTGGGCTCTGAGAGGGGGAGTATTGGATGCTGTACAAACCTTTCAATTCTCCAAGGGGGCCTATAAGGAAAATGGGGACAAGTTGCTGCAGAGACTGATGAGATAGGACAAAGATTTAAACTTTAAAAAAAGGCAATTTAGACAAGAAATAAGGAATTTTTTATTTTTTATTTTTTCAGTAAGGGTGTAGAATGGGTTTCCCAGAAAGGTGGTGGATGTCACATCCCTTGAAGTGTTTGAGGCCAGGTTGGATGGGGCTTTGAGCAACCTGGTCTAGTTGAAGATGTCCCTGTTCACTGCAGGAGGGCTGGACTGGATAACCTTTAAAATCCTTTCCAACCTAAATAATTCTGCCATTCTCTCATTCTGTGTTCTCGTAAAGCAACCTTCTTCCCACTGTGTTTCATAATGATGATTTTCACATAGATTCAAAAATATCTTTGCTGTTCCTAAAACTCAGGATGAATTTTGCCCCTTGGAAAACTCTCAGTGCTCCTGGGACCTTGCTCCACTGCTGAGACTTCTCAAACTCAGTGCAGTCCCACCTTTCTCTGTGACTGAGCAGGGCCCCTATAAAGAGAAGACACAAATAAAACAATCAGGTGACAAAAGAACATTTGTTTGGGGTTGGCAGCAAAGGCTTGGCTGAGGCTGGTTGTTTTCTGGCACGTCCTGATCTACCTGAACAGTTCCCTTTGACTCACCTTGGACTTTGGCACTTGAAGCACTCCTCTATATTAAGTAGCAAGACTCTGCAGCTATTTCTTTTTAAGTATAAGTTCGACTGAATGACCTTAATAGAAAACTGCCAACAAAAGCAGAAAAAAAGTTTAATTGAATTAAGTCTAAATAAAATGATCTTGAAGTTTTAATACACACTTAACTATTGACATTGTCTCTCAGCTGGAATGAAAGAACAAAGTCCTTGTTCTGCTCTTCTGCAGAGCAGGCAAATTTACAATGTGCAGCAAAAGAAATCTGAAAGGCAAAGTCTTCATGTAATGTTTAATCCAATATTGGAAAGTGAACACCAAAGGCTCTACTATCAAAGTGTGGGGACAATCACACAACAGGGAATTTGGCTCCCAACGAGGAGACACCAGGGGCACATGGTCCTTATTTCATGTATGACAGAGATAAATGCTGCAACAACGTCCTGTGGGTGCATTTTGTTGACCTCAGCACAGATCTGACGTATATTTAATATTATCTTCCTTGAGAGAGGAGGGAGAAGTATTTGAAAGGGGATTTTGGTAGTTTTGAAGGTTGAGGACCCCTCCGAATGTTGTAGCAACACCAAATGTCCCCTTGTTCTGATAGAATATTATGGGATGTGTGTGTGTGGTTTAATTGCCCGAACTACTTGAGTATTGCACATATAAACATCTATTTTAAAATTTTAAATATCCTCTTCAGATCCATTCATCTCATCCTTCCAGTCTTTTCCATGGTAGATCGGTGTCCCCCTTTTTGCTGCTGGAAGATCAGCAGCCTTTAGAGAAGCTGGGTGAGGGTTGGCCATTCACCACCTCTTCTGCCAGAACTTGAATAAATAACGGGAAGGCAGATAGAAAACAAACAGAAAAACAAGATTTTTAAAAGATTTTGTTGTGGTTTAGCCCCACAGCCAACAACTCAGCCCCATCCAAGCACTCACTCTCACCTCCTTAGGAGGCAGAAGAGAACCCAAAGGGAAAAACTGAAAATTTCAAGTTAAAATAAAGACAATTTAATAGGTAGAGAAAAAGCTGCAATTTGGGTTCAAGCCATCCTTTGAAGCTGGATGAGCACTCAGAAAAGATTCCTGTTGCAGATTAATAAATTGGCAAGGAACTAATGGAACTAATATTTATTGGAAAATGGAAGAAAACTGAGGATGCATCATCTCTGCCTGCTCTGTTCTTACTCTTTCCCAAACATTCAAGTTTAACTTATTTTGGAGTCAGGCTGTGCTTGTTCTGTTCCTCTGCACTTCTGTCCTCATGACTCCAAGCCACACCTGTGTGAATACTGTGCCCTGGCAAGGTGGTTGAAACTTAATCCCTTTTTTATGATTAATTCTGCAGGAATTGTGGGGAATTGCTATTTGTTAATACACACATTTCCCCATGCTGCTCCTCCAGAGCTCAGGCAGTTGGAAATCAAATAATAAAAGTTAACATGAAGGGATTATTACAGCCCTTATAAGGACTTGGGGGAAATTATCATGCAAACAGATGGTGCTCTGAAAAAGTGTTAAAAATACTGCAGAATAATTTGTCTGGTTGACAAAAAGAATCGATATTAAAGAAATAGAGAGATAAAATGATGTTAGAAAGAGATGAGCAAATTTTCTTAAATCCCTCATGAAGCTGCAGCAGTCCCAACTTATTCTTTCTGATTTTTGCTCTGCTCTCTTTTTCATTTACGACTTTTTCATTTATGATCTCAGACTCCACTAATAATGGAAAAATTGCTAAAGTTTTATTAGGCAGTTGGGATCTTGGTAATCAGAACAGGGTTTTTTTACTCCCTGTTTGGAATATTGCTCTTAGGTTTTACCCTCTGTGCTTTTATGTAATCACCTTTCTTTACTTTCCCATTTTCTTGTACATGACTCAGTGATTTGCCTGTAACATAATCTTCACTTCCAGGGTAAAACCACTTGGATCTGTTTATGGGTGTG
>NC_031769.1:148889635-148918362 GCF_001522545.3 Parus major
CCAAACCATTCTCTGATCCTATGATTCTATGATAATTCTCTCTCTTGCTGGGTTCTGCTGCTGCACTCGCCTTCCTTCCACATAACCTTCATTTTATTTCTCTTCCTTTGCATGTTTTCTGGCTGAGATCACCCCCTTGATTCACCTCCTAACACTTCCAGCTCAAGAGGAAAAGATAAACATGCACCTTCCTGCATCTCTGTGTGCACATCTTTCCCAACACCAGGTGTCAGAGACAATTACCTTCCTGGGCAAACAATGTCCACCTTTAATCAATTTCCACCAAATTAATTTCTACAAGTGTTGCATTATTACCAAGGAGGGAGATGAACAAAGGGAATGAAGACAGGCAGAAAATCCCAGGACACCAGTGCCTTGCTCCGAGAAGCAAACATAATTAATTGTAGTGGTTTGATTTCTGCACTTTCTCCTTGCCCCAGTGTCAAAACCCAGGTGCTTTAACTGGCATGTTAATTAGTTCTGTGTTCGTAAACGGAGGCACCACGATTGTTAAAGGCATAAAATTGCAACAGCAAAACGCTGCTGCCCTGGGCCAGCTGACAATTACCTACCAGAGTTAAACAGATCTGTCACTAATGCAGAGATCTGAGGAGAATAAACCTCGTGGGGTTCAGGACTTGCTTCTTCCTTTGGGTTCCCATCATAATTCCTTAGTCACGACCTGATGTTCGAGGAGAACTTTCCCAATGCTGGCCTGCCATTGATTCAACTTGTGGCTGTTTCCTAAATCTGTGGGGACTGCAAGCATGACCAAGCTCTGATATCAAGGGATTTGCATGTTTATTAATTAGTCTCCATGGCTGATTGGATTCACCAAAGCTCCCTTAGAATCCTGTTCAATGTGTGGCACATGTGGCAAAGCACCCCAGGGACAGGACAAGGGGGAATGGTTTGAGGAGGAAGAAGGATAGATTTACCTGGGATAAGAGGAAGAAATTCATCACTTGGGGGGTGGTGAGGACTTGGCACAGGTTGTGCAGGAATTCCGTGGTTGCTTCATCCCTGGAAATGTTCAAGGTCATGTTGGATGGGGCTTGGAGAAACCTGATCTACTGGAAGGGTTGGAATGAGGTGATCTTTAAGGTCCTTTCCAACCCAAACCATTCTGTGATTCTATGAAAAAGGAAAATAATTCCTGTAATTATCTTTATTCTCACCACGAATTGAAGAAATCACTTCTATGAACATCTGGGGAACAGGGACAGCAAAGTTTTCATTTTGTCTTGACATCTCTACAAAGTCTCTCTGGCAAGACAACAAACTCAATCTGTGCCCTGTTTACTCTTGTTACCCCTGATATCCAAACCCATTGATTCTCCCACCATGAAGGAGATGTTCAACATCCTCTCTAAGCACAGAAAAATGAAACTAAAAATTGGTTGGGATGACAATGACCAGCTGAATCTTTGTTTTAATTCAAGAGGACTCTGCACTGACAGAGACGAGAACATCTGCTAAGATGTTAAAATATGTTTTCCTAAAGTGTAGGTTTAATTAGAAAAGCTGAGCTGGTATGAAAAGGGAAGCTTCACCAGTTCCTGTATTTGTGAGGGTAGAGTAATACAAACTGAGAATCTTATTCACAATTTTTAATAACTCTGCTTTTCATGCAACCCACTGCTCATTCTTCAAATAAAAATTAATTTGAAAAGGAGCAATGTCTTTCTGTTTTCACTGTGATGATGGAGTAAAAGCCATAGGATTTTAAGGCACCCTATAAAGAGATCCTGCAGGGTTTTCCTGGTGAACTCTCCCATCAGTATGGAAATGAAAACTTTAAATTCATTTTGTTTTCAAAATAGGAAAAAATCAGTCTCATGGCATTGAGGCTTTATGAAGTATACAAAGATTTACTTGCTGAGAGCCAAACTAGAGTGATATTATATATTTGCTAAGGATAAAATATCCCCTTGGAAATGAGCAATTCCATCCTTTGAAAATCCGAATGAGGGCAGGAGGTATCATGAGGAAATCTAATGTTGTAGTGCAAAATTGAGAAAATACTAGTGCCATCTATTGACATGAAAATATAAAGGTGGAAAAGAAGCTCATCTGCCTGCATCCAAACAAGCAGAGAGGAGGCTGTTTGTTTTAATCACGTCAAGTTAAGATATTTGTAAATATGCAGGTTTATGTTTAGTCTTTTTAATGATGTTGTATTTTGGGTAAATATGTTGACTTTCAAATTAATCACCGTTGTAATCAAGCTACAGAGAGAGATGGGGATTTGCCTGTAATGGGAATTAGGAGTCATTGCTGAGTGGATAAATGCTGGCATTCTGACTAATGCTCTTAAGCAGGTTTGCAGTGTCATCACAGGCTGGATGCAGGCTAAGAACAGGTTTAAATCTCCCTTGGAATAAAAGGTGGAAGATTTCCTAGCTCCTAGATCTTCCCTGGCTTTCCAGTGGAAATGATTTTGATGCCTGTGTCAGGACTGAAGCAAAGAGGGATTTCTGTTCCCAGCAGGAGGCAGCCAGCCAAAATGGGCTACCTGACACCGAAATCCAAATATTTCAGTATTGGGGAGTCTGGATAATTAGCAACAAATGATCCTCTTCTCTTCAAATTCAAATTAATCTCTCTCTCCCTGCATTCCCACTTTGTCAACAAAGAGCAAATCAGACTCCAAGCGCTTGGGTCATCATTTGGCAAACCAGGATTTCCCCAATCCATAAAAAATGGCCCCGTTCAGGGAGTGTTGGGCTCTCTGTCTTTGGAACATTAGCTCCTGGAGCTCAGAACCTCCTTGGGATGACATCAGGATGAGAGGCAGGAAGGGAATTATGGGTGTGACACTGAGGTCAGGAACGGATGTGCACACATGGAGGAATGTCCCTGCAACCACCAAGTAATTTCAGGAATAGTTGTGTCTGAAAATAATTCCTTTCTGAGGAAAAATGCCATGTTTGATGAGAAAATCCTTTGGTTTTGGGAAAAAACTTAATCTCAATTATTGTGTTCTTTATAAGTGGAAAATTAAAGCTTGGAAGGACTTTGGGATGCAACATGGAGCACTTAAGTTATCCATGATTTCATATGGAACCACTACATTCCGGTGGAGGCAGAATTTAGTTTTTATCAGGAAAAAATTAAGAATTCTGAGCAATGCTGAACATCTTTTCCTTACATAACTATTTTCCATGCTAGAGAGACTTGGAGAATGCCCAGTGCAAAGTGGTTATCAGGAAAATTGTGCCACAAAAGGCTGACACCTGGAACTGACCATGTACAGGAAGATGTTTGAGACCAATTTGTGGTACTTTATCTGTGTGATAAAAGATGAAGTCCTGACTCCAGTGCTGGTGACTTTTAAATTTCTATACTTCCCTCCTAAAGACAAAAAATCATAAATTTGATTATTTTTTTTTTCTCTCCTTACTTCAGTTAAATAAAAAGTAAATTAAAAACTAAAAGTTCCATTACATTATTTTAATAAAGCAAATGAGCCTTTGTCAAGAGAGAAAAGGAAAGAGGGAGGGGAAAAAAGAAAAGAAACCTGGCAGATGTTATCTCAATATTGACATTATTTAAAAACTCAGGTGAAGGGAGGTAAACACTCTTTGTCAGGAGTTTAGGAAAGGGGAATCAGGTTTTATCAAACTCATCCTGGTTACTGGAATGATCTTTAAGCTCCTCTCTCTGAACAACTTCAAACTTCCACTTCCCAGCCCAAAAGTGGTTGCATTAATGACTCATTCCAGTGATGTGGGATTTCTGTCCTTTGTGCCGTGCTTTGCCAGAGGGGCTGATGAAAAACAAAGATTTGTATCCCCAAAAATGCTGTGACATTTTCACACTGTTCAAACACACTCTCTTAGGTACTTCAAGTTCAGGACCTGCTTAAAGAAAAGCCTTAAAATGAATCTTACAGAGATATTTTAAATTATTTTACAGAGATATTGGAGTCTGTGTGTCATCACATTTTGGTTCTTGTGGCCCAGGACCACCACTCAGTGGTTTGTGTCGCTTTGTGCATTGATCCCTGCAAATTCAGGAGGAATTATTTCCACTTCCCAGCGTTCAGAAACACAGAGGAGAGGATCTAATACCAACCACAAACCCACTTTAATTTTATCTCCTTCAAGCCAAAATTCTGCACCCAGCTAAAGAAGGCTAAAGGTTTTCCTCCCTGACAGGCTCTTCTTTTGTCATCTTAAACCTCTTAATCTTTTCAATCTGCTTCAGAAGGGCTGATGGCAGTCAATCACAAACAAACAGCCTTAAAGACAAAGGATGAATAACATAAAGAAGTGCATGAGTTTCTGCCTGAGTAGGAAATGTAAATCAGAGTCAATGAAGAAAATAAAATGTGTCAGTTGAAAGGAACCTGGCAAAGCCAAGCATTTTTAAAATAAATCAGGCACAGGATGCAATGTGCAAAGCCTCCTTCTCCACAGGAAACCCCAAAAAAAGATCACGCAATCATGGAATGGTTTATTTGGACAGGACCTTAAAGATCATCCAGTTCCAACCCCCTGCCATGGGCAGGGACAGCTTCCACAGGACCAGGTTCCTCCAAACCACATCCAACCCAGCCCTCAACACTTCCAGGTTGTCCCTGCCCTTGGCAGGGGTTGGAACTGGATGATCACTGAATTATAAAATTACAGATTATGCTGACCTGGAATGGAGCCATCAGGATCATCAAGTCCAACTCCTGGCCTTGCACAGGACACCCACCTTGTGCCTCTTGAACTTCCCTTCCACCCAAAACCATTCCACAATTCTTTGCTTTTTCCAAGAGACTCAAAATGCCCTGGAACAGAACAACAGTGACATTTGTCGATGAGTATTTTGGGAAAAGCCTTTAGCATAACTTCAGACCACCAAATTCTGTCTGAAGAACCCTCCTTGCTGTGTCTCTCACCTCTCCTGTTTGGTGCCTTGGTCTCCTGTCCTCCATCCCCATTTCACACCTCACTTCCCATGCTCTCCATGCCTGGTAAGCACCTAAACAGGAATTATTGCCAGAGGCAGCTGGGATGCAGATTGCTGGTGTTCAAACACTGCTGCCTAAGTGACCTTTTGAAATCCGTGGACATGAATTTTTCTATCTCATTTCCCACAGGAAAATATTTACATATTGTTGGACAGGCTGAGGTTGATGTCACGGTGGTGTTGCTGTTACTTACGAAAATAAGGAATAATAGGAAATAGGAATAACAGGAAATAATAATAGTAATAATAGCAATAATAGTAATAGTAATAGTAATAGTAATAGTAATAATAATAATAATAATAATAATAACAACAACAACAACAACAACAAATCCCAGCTTTTGTTGGAATGGAAGCCTAAGAGATGAGCTGTGGGGCACCAGCTTCAGAGCACAGCATGAGTCGGTGCTTGTGGCATTCACCTCCCACCCACAGGTCCCTGTGTGCTGCCTGCTCCACCTCAGTTGTGGTAATTTATTCACACACCTTTAGAAAATAAGACGAAACCTCCTGGTAATTTGTGAATATCCAGATTTAAACAAGGCAGCTGAAAAACCTCTCTGAAGGAAGGAGGTTAGTGGTAAGCAACACTCCCCAATTTATACATGAGGGAGAGATTTATAAAGTAAATGGAGGTGGGAGACAGGAAGAGAGGGTAACCTTTGTCTCTCCAGCACCATAAAGTTTCATATTTGCAGCACCAAAGGGGCCTAAACACCATCATGTTTTCCTGTCCTCTTTTTCACACTGGTTTCTGTCAAATGTTAGAAGAGAGAAAGATAACACCAAGGAGGGGGGAAAAAAAAGATTGAAAACATAGCACATTTGGTGACCTTCCATCTGCTGCTCCTGGCAAGAATCTCTCAGATCAGAGTGGGTTTGCTTGGTTGGACCAAGTGGTGAGAGGGAAAGAGTGGGAAGAGTTTTTCTGGATACACCAAGAAGGGAAAATCTTTCATTATTAGCTGGAATTTGAGATTAAAATATGTAACAAAGGGTTTGAAGGTACAGAAATCTTACAAAGAAGTGGCTGTAAAATCCACCACTGGGTGCTCATCCATTTGGCCAGGACTGATTTGGGTTTTCTTTGCTTTGTGAGCAGGTTAAGGGTTCACATGTTTAGACCAGGGGTATTTTTATGTTCTTCATTATGAATACAAAGCATTGTGAAGTCCTGGAGCTGCCAAAGCTGCCACACTACAGCTATCAAATATGTCTTTATTAAACAATAATCTCTACATTTTTAGTGTTTCTTGTTTATAAATATCATGAAACTGGAGTGATCTGGAGATTTTGAGACCCATTCAGAGGAGGGAAGCTGTAACATTCTGGTTATTCCAGCACTGAAGTAGCTGCTGCCACCAAGGGATATTCCTTGAGAGTGCTGCCTCATTCATTTACTTTTCCTTTTCCATGCAAAATGTCTATTTTAGCATAACTTTAACAGAGCAAAGAGAAATCAAAAGACATCTTCCTAGTTTAGGCACCAAACACAAGATTTACAGAAATCATAATCTACAAAGTCATTCAGACAACACAGTTTCCAAAATGTGGGGTCCTGTTCCAACAGGCCACACCTGCAGTAGAGGAACCATAAATCTCACAGATTTCCCCACGTGTCAAGGCATAAATTATAGTTGCACAGAATTGAGCTTCCTGCTCCATCCAGCTGCTGCACTGCCCTGGGAATGAAAGATGAGCTGGGCCACAGCTGTCAGAGGTTGGTTTATGACCAATCTGGGCAGATCACGAGGGCTCACAGCTTTCCACGTGCCCTGAAAGGGTGGATAAGCGTTGGAACAGAGTCACAGGGATGTGGTGTAGTCACCATCCCTGGAAGACTTAAAAATTCCTTCTTGAAGGGATTCCCATCATCCTCAAAACTGCCTCCAGGAGTCTGGAAAGTCCTGCTTTCTGCAGGGATATGGGCAGGGTTTCTTAAAAGACGATATCCACATCTCTCACATAAATGAAACAGGCAAGGAAGTAATGGGCTTTTGGAATGTGATGAACAGATGTCAGGAGAAACGGTTTTGTCCTGAAAAGGGGTGACAGGACAAGGGGGAATGGCTTTAAATTGAGAGAGGACAGGGTTAGACTGGATTTTGGGATGAAATTCTTTCCTCTGTTGGTGGTGAGGCCGTGGCAGAAGTTTCCCAGAAAAGCTGTGGCTGCCCCATCCCTGGAAATATTCAAGGACAGGTTGGACAGAGCTTGGAACAACCTGCTCTGGTTGTCCCTGCTCATGACAGGGGGGTTGGAAAGGTGCAGTCGTGAAGGTCCCTTCCAACCCAAACCATTCCATGATTCATCTTATCCTGACATTGATGAGGGCCCTTGGCTTGGCCAGAGGAATCATGGGGTGAAAATTCTCTGATTCTCTTGACTGCACCTCCTTTGCCCACCATGGGAACCTGATCAGCTGGCTCAGATGAAGAAACAGCTGCTGTAGACACATTAAAATTTAGGGTCTTACATGGGAACATCACCCTGAAGGGTCTTAGGGCTTCCTAAGGGATTCCTGAGAGGTCCCAGGACTTCCTGGAAGGCCTCAGGACTTACACAAGTTGAGGTGGCATCTACCTAGAATAATGTGTGTGACCTAAAAGGGAGAAGGGCAGCTTGGGGTTGCCTGAGGACAGGTGTACAGAGTGTCTGAATTCAGGGCAGAACTCTGGATACACTCAGGAATTCTTGTCCCAGAGAAGCTGCAGTGGTGGAGACTGACAGTGCACCAAGTATGGTTTGTACCAGATATTCTAAATTATAGAGACTCCTCAGGCACTCCCAAAAATGAAAACAGAACCAGCAGCCTTTGGAAGTTGTCCAATTTGAGACCTTAAATATGATGAGGAGCTATTCTGTGTATCACTCAGTGGGTGATATCTGGGGAACAAACAAAATGACCAAAAAAGAAAACAATAAATCCCATCCTTTATTTGTCAGTGCCTTCAAACTGAATGCCCAGATTTGGGGCTTGAATCCTTCCTATTCATCAAGGAAACTGAAACCCTTTTCATTTCCCATTGAAAGCAGTGCAATTCAGGCACCCACCTAGAGTTAAAAATAAGATTTAATGGGTGTGAGGCACTTTCAGCCTCTCCAGAGGAAATAAGTGGGGCAATCTCCAGTCCTGCTCACAAAAGCAACCATGCATCTTGCATGAGCTCAATGTCCCTGTCTCTTTCTTTCCAACTTTGCATGTTATTGTGGAAGTACCTAAATAGGGCACGGAAGAATCTAAATAAGGCACAGGAAAAAGTTTTACCTGGAGAAGGGGTGGATGGATGTGACTCTTCATAGTTTCCTTGCACTGACTGTGGTGCTACAGCCAAATCCTCTGGAAGGTGAAGATGTGTGACCAAGAAAGGTCAGAACTGGGAGGAAATCCTGGCTGCAGCCTTGCCTCTATGTCCAGACAGAGCAGAGCAGTTCAAAATTCACATTTGGCCTCAGAGCCTTCCCTGGGAGTGTCTGCAAGGATTTTTCTTTTTGAAGCTGGAACAGTTCTGTTACCCTGAGATTCAACTGAACCCAGCAACAAACTGAGGCCCAGAAAAGCCATATATGAATTATCACAGTTTAGAAGCCTTTGGAAAGAGGGGCTTTTGTTTTCCTTTGTGGAAAATGGGCCAGTGGTAAACAATATGGGAACAAGTAATTAATTTGCAGAAAAATAATCCATTTAAAAAATATTTATGCTTAAGAATAATGATTTCCAGTAGCAGAAATCTTGAAAATTTGGCTTAATACCCATTTCAAATCCACTGGCAATAGCACAGCGGGTTTCCTGGATGTGGTGAGCCAGGTATTAAACAGTATTAGCCCTTTCCTCAAAGTTGTTTTTTTCTTTCTGAAGTGACTTTCCCAAAGGACTTGTAGGATGAAGAAAAAAATAGAGGCAAAGCACCTAGAGAAAAATGAATCTTTATTGTTATATATATGGCATTCCATGAAATACAACTGTTTTTTTTTTCTTGGAGTGGCCAACTGCTGTATTCCCTAAAAAAATACAGTCTGTCTGGGGACTCTTAGAAAATCCTTTCCTCAAACAACTGGAAAATTCTCTGACCTCAGAGAGGTCCCCAAGACAAACCAAACAACCCAAAGCACTCTAACACTGTGGTAACTCTAAAACTTCCTTGAAAAAAACAAAAACAATTAGCTAGTAGGTGTTTTTTTGGAAGCTGGCTTCTCTGGGGATCCTGCCTTTCACTGTCAATCTCTGGGATGATCAGGTCTGTAAATGATTCACTTTAATAGGCACGGTGGTATTCAGTCAAAGGTTGGACATGAAGGTGTTTTCCAACCTTAACAACTACCTAATTCCATGATTCTGTAGCAGAAATCCCTTTTCTTTGTGGGTTTTGACGTTCAGGCCTCTCACCTAAACTCAGGAAGGACCTACCTCCAACTGGGACCAAGGCACTGAGTGCAGCAGTGCCAGTGGAGTTATCCACAAAAACTTCCATGGACTCCTCTTTCTGCTGATGGTTGACCACAAGCAGATCCATTTTGTGCCTCACATTCTCTCTTTTAAGTAGAATAATTCAGTCCAGACTCTCCTCATCAAACCGATAGAAACTCGTCCAAGCTCTCGTTACAATTATTTTGAGGGGCTTCACTATTCCCTGCCACTCATTCTGTTGCCTGCCTTCTCCTTCCTTCCTTCCTTCCTTCCTTCTTGGTTGATGTTGCTGGAAAGACAAATTGATTTTAGCTCCCTTTTTCAGGACTCAGGAGGAGGGAGAGTTGACAAGGAGCTAATTAGCCTTTCCAAGGTGAACCCAGTGGAGGGGAAGTGAGATGAGGGACAATTCTGAATGACAGCTTGAAGTGCCAAGACAGCTGACGAGGAAGAGGCTTCAGCACTTACTTGTTGTCCACAAATTGTTCTCCTGTCTAATTCCTCAGTATTGCAGTGTTGAGCTCAGAGAGTTACTGTCAATTAAACAATGCCTTGGCGAGGTGTTAAATTGCAAATTCTTGCTGATGGCTGCTCAAACCCAACTTTATAGCAGGTAGAAACAGTTACCTGGGCTCAGCAATCATTAAATATCTCAGGGAACAACACATGCCCTCTCAAGGCTGAATTTTGAAGAGGGCAGAGTCTGTAAAGCAGTCAAAATAAGAGTTATGGAGGATTGTGGGATCTGAACTTTCAGAAAACCAATAAATGTTTCAATCCCTGCACCAGCTGTAACAAAAGACAGAGAGATCTTGGAGAGATGCATTTCTTTACCAGTTACAGTCCTCATCTCTTTTGAACTTTTAGACAGCTGGGTAATAAAACTCAGGGATAAAACTGAGAAAGCAAAATCTTTGCTTTCTCCCAAGATGATTTGTGGAGAAACATTAAAATTCTTTCATGAATATTGTCAGAACAAAAATTGGTTTTGAAAGATTTTCACCAGAACTACCATCAAGGGGATGAGGGGAAATGGCCTTAAATGGAAGCAGGATAGGTTTAGACTGGATATCGGGAAGAAATTCTTCCCTGTGAGGGTGGTGAGGCCTTGGAACAGGGTGCCCAGAGAAGCTGTGGCTGCTCCATCCCTGGAGGTGTTCAAGGCCAGGTTGGACTGGGCCTGGATCAGCCTGGGATAGTGGGAAGTGTCCCTGCCCATGACCAGATGGTCATTAAGACCAGCCTTTGAGTCTACCAAGCCCTGAGCCTTAGGACAATTAAATCAAGTTTTCTAACAATCAGTAATGCATTACAGGTCCCAGGCATGGCTACATTCTGGGCAGAGGTGACCCCAACCAGCTCATTTCTTATCTGAGCTGTGAGAGCCTTGGTGGCATTTGCTGCAAAATAATTCACTGTGATTTGTCCTGAGGATTCCTGAGGCTTCTGATGACCTCCTTCCTCTTTCACCTATTAGGTATTATTTCTGAATTAGTTACTGCCAGGAAAATTCCTGGAGATCTCCCCATGCCTCCAGGATCTCCTAGAGGCAGGATGTGTTTTTATTCATCTGAGGTGAACTAACTAATGGTCATGTCATGATATTTTCTCATAATCAAGACCATGAATTCCCTGAGTTATCCTGCCTACCCTTACATGTGCTCTTGAGCAGTCACCAGCCTCCTTCCCCTAATGATAACGGAAAACTCCCTTTTCCAGCATGGAACTTTTTGGGATCCTCAAATAACCCCTTTATCACTTCCAGAACATACCACAGCAAATGAACAAACCAGACAGCTTAAGGGAGAATTTAATGGAATATCATGATATGAGATGATTCTAATGCCCAGTTTCTCTGTTGGCCTTCACTGTAGTTGTCCCTGTGGCATTGAAACACAGGTTCTAAATGGTTTTGGATCAAAGTTTGACCCCCAAAGTGTCATTTTCCCACAGGCAAGATCGTTGTTTGATCTGTTTGACCTGTTTGATCCATTTCAATCTTCATCTGACTGTTCTATCCCTTGTTTACACTCCTGCAGCTGCATCTGCCAGATTGGATTTTCAGACTTGTTTCCCAGCACAAAAACCAGCTGATCAAGTGTTCCTGAGCTTTTCTCTGTTTTCTGGTGGAGAAATGTGGGAGTGCTCAACAACTGGCACAGACCTGTGTCTGTGGGTTGTGTCCATCCATTCATTCTCATTTGGGCCAAAATAAGAGAAGCAGGACAGTTGGAAAAATCACAAAGTTCCAAAATCACAAAGTCATGGAATCACAGAATGGATCAGGCTGGAAGGGGTCACAGTGGGGTCATCTGATCCAAGCCCCTGTTCCAGCAGGGCCATGCCAGAGCACATGGCACAGTTATTGTGTCCAGATGGTTCTGGAATATCTCAAGTGAGGGGAACTCCTCACCCTCTCTGGTCTCTGTTCAGGGCTTGGTCACTGCCCAGGGAAGAAGTTCTGCCTCATGTCCAGGTGGAACTTCCTGGGGTCACTTCCTGCCTGTCCCTCTTGTGCCATTGCTGACCCCCCAGAGCAGAGCCTGGGCCCTGCTCAGAGCCCTCCCTGCAGACAGGGACAGACAGGAATGAGGTTCCCTCTCACCTGTACTCTTCTCAAGGCTGAACAGCCCCAGCTCCCTCAGCCTGTCCTTCTAAGAGATGCTCGAGTCCCAAATCACCTTCACAGCCTTCCACTGGACCCATTCCAGGAGCTCCATGTCCCTCCTGCTCTGAGGAGGCCATAATTGGACAGAGCACCCCAAACTTGCCCCACCAGGGCTGAGAAGAGGAGCAGAAGCACCTCCTTTGACCTGTGGGCAATGTTCTTCCCAATGCACCCCGAGATCCCATGGAGTACCCTCAAAAATCCCCAGCTGTCCATCATCCTTATCCTTGACCCGGCTGTTGCAGTACATTTGTTCTGTGCTGTCATTCCTTGATTACTTCTCTGGCAGGGAGTTTTCCACTCAGTTATCGAAAAGAGGAACACCATCTTCATCCACACTGATCCTCAGTTCCCTCAGAGCAATAAAGATGGGAAATCAAGCCCAAAGTGAAGGGAAATTTAGGCTGTTTGGTCTGCAGGAGGTGAGGATCAGCATCTCATCACCAGGTGACCCAATCTTTTGGGTCCAGCAGAGCTGTTTAATCTTATTCCTGTGGTATCTGCCAAGGAAACACAAACACAGGGATGTCTGGCTGGCCTCCAGCCCTCTTCAGATGACAGGACACATATGGAAGTGAGGGTGGCCATGCTGAACGTGGCAGCAGAGCTGCTCTCCTTAATTGCACCATCTGTCCTTGCAAGGCTGAGTGCCCTTGCTCACTGAACAGGGTCAGTCTTTAAGCTCTGCTTGGGCAACTCGAGTTAATCTGGTCCAGACACACCTGTGAGACTGACAAGGCTGGGAGCACAAGGGTTGGATGGAAGGATGGACAGCCTGGGATTAACAAAATTCATCTCCCAGTCTCCTGTGGCCTCTTGTGCATCATGAGGGGTCAGAATGGGATTTTCCCTTGTTTTAATGGGAAAAACTGTTTGGAAAAGAGAGGCAACTTCACCAGGCCATGACTGAGATGACCTGGAACTGCCCTGACCTCAGAGTACATGACAGCTGCAGTCCCAGAATCACAGAATCATAGAATCATGGAATGTTTTGGATTGGAAAAGCATCGAGTTCCGAACCCCTACCATGGGCAAGGAACCTTCCACTAGACCAGGTTGCCCAGACCCTCGTCCAGCCTGGTCTTGGTCACTTACATAAAAAATACAAGGTAACATCTGGCCCAAGATGCTCACAATTTTGCAATATTTGTTTCTGCTCCTTAAGGTCTGAGATGCACTTGGATTCCTCCCTGTTTTGGGCATCACTATCCATCCCCAGTCTTCACAGTCTGCTTCCTCCTTGAGTACAATATTCCACACTGATATTTGCTTCATTTCCAACTGCCCTCAGCAGCTTTCAACATCTGCCCTTTATCTGCTGAAGCTGTGGATGCCCCACCCCTGGAAGCATTCAAGGCCAGTCTGGATGAGGCTTGGAGCAACCTGGGATGGTGGAAAGTGTCCCTGCCCATGGCAGGGGGTTGGAACCAGATGATTTTCAGGTCCTTTCCAACCCAAACCATTGTATGAATTTGTGATTCTATGAACTCTTGTAGAATCAACCAAAAGCCTCTGCCAAAAAAACCTTTCAAAGCAGGGCCATGACAGAAAAGATGATGGTTTCTGGTTGATGGATGGAGAGCAAATACAAAACTCAAGAACATCGATCAGTCTTGAACCACCAAACAGCTGCAAATTCCCTTTCCCAGGGGGAAGAATGAGGTCTCCTCTTCCATTTTCATACACTTGAAACAGCTCAGACAGAAGCTGAATTCAGCTGTATAATTCTTGTTTCCAGTTCACTTTCTGTTCAAGGTCCCCTCAAAGCCAAGCAATTTTGGGGAAAATGTGTTTTAAAAGATGCTTTAATACCCTTCAATACAGACTGCCTTAGGCACACTCTGAATGGAACAACTGAAATGTTCATTTTAAGCTGCAAGCTAGGGAATATTTCCTGGCTGTTCCAAGCTGTCGATGCTAAGGTGACACTTTTCTATTTTGTTCCAACATGATACTCCTTGACTTTCCTTGGTTCCACCCTCACACCCTGGCTACTCCCTGAAAATGTCAGGTATTCTCTTTCACTGAAGATGTGTGAGTCAAGATTTGATTAAAGTGCTCATGTTGTTTATGCCCAGTGCTTAGCCAGATTTTATTCCCACAACCAAAGATTTATTTTTATACCTAATGATTGATCCTGACCTTAAGGAATGAACCTAAGATTTTCAGACATCCACATATTCGAGCAGCTCCCAGCCAGGTGGTGCTGCTAAAAAACAGATTCATAAATATTTAGATAGGAGATGGAAAAGCTGGTAGACTCTGCTGTCCACCTTACCAGGCAGCTCAGCTTGTTAGAGTCATCACTTAATCCTAATAGATTTTTTGTTACAATTCAGTGTAAACTCCTTGAGAAACCCTGATGATTTGCTTGGAGTTCAGCAGGAGATCAAAATACAGCTTGGATTGGTTTGGGGAGGCATCAGGATGTTCATTATAAAAGGGAGAGTTTTGAAGAAGCTCCATAATTGGTTATTTTCATGAAGAATTTCGGTTTCACAAGAGCAGGGACTGAGCACAAGCCACCAGTGTCTCCAGCCAGCAGAATATTCCACAGTCTGAGACAGCTCCATTTTTGCTTTAATGCTGGAACTAAATTTCATCCTCACTGTCACTGAGGGCCATTCCCCTTGGTGGTGCTCACCTCCATAACTCCCATTTCCTGGGAGCTAGGGGTAAAAAAAATCAAATTTATCCATGAATTATCAGGTCTGCAGACTTGAAGTTTGTTTGTCAAAGCAAATTTCTGATGTTTATAAGATAGCTCCTTACATCCACTCCTCTTATTAGAATTATGGACTCATCAAGGTTGGAAAAGATCTCCAAGATCATCGAATCCAATCTGCACCCAAAAGTCCAGCCTTTGGTTGAAGGTTTTACCATTTCCTCCTGTCCTGGAAAGGTAAAGTTTCCAGAAGCACTCAAATCCAACTGGATTTTTTGAGAAGATTAAATGGATTTTGAGCACTTTAAGTCAGTAGGTGAAAGGTAACAAATGACAAGACAGATTTGTATAGAGAGGAATTATTGAGCACCTTCAAGACATGCTACTGGTCTCTTTTTTTTTCCCCCAATACACAAAACAGATTTGGAAAGGAAAAAAAAAAAAAAAGTGGGTTTTAAGTGTGTTTTGCCTCATTTCTTCACTTCCAGCATCTTATTTAGTCCATGGCTACCAGAATAACCTTTGTGAATTCATTTTCAAATGGTGCTCTTACCAACATGACGAATTTGGCCAAAGGAGACAAATTTTTCTCCCATTTAAACCAAGGCTGCTTTGCCTCCATCTCTCCATGCAATACTGGAGATTTGGAGGTGGAGGGAGGAGGAATCCATCAAATTTGATTTTCGAAGGACAGCGCAGCTCGGCCCAAGCACAAACCCTGTTTCTCTCACATCAGCCCAAGACGTTCCCTCCTACTCATGTCCTCCATTTCTCTGCAGCTTTGTGGCTTCATTCCTTGGGGGAAAAAAAAGGCTTTGGAGCAAGATAACCACTAAATAAACAGGTTTTTAGCACACCTGTAAATGGCAATTGCTGCTATTGGCAACCGCAATTATTTAATGAAGCAAGGAGTTTCCATTGATTTTGTGACTCCAGATGGAAATTAAAAGGCCTGTTATAATTAGCCCTAAACTCTCCTATTTATTATTGGGCTGAGCTGTGTCTGTTTGAATCTTTGTGGTTGGAAATGATGGTGCAGCTGCACCTTGTGCTTTGTGTGGATAATTCAGAGTCAAACCTACACCAGGGTGGGGTGGAGGAATCATTTATTTTTCCTTTGCCAAATCTCTTACATCAGAAGCACGCAGCTCACGGAAGGAATTGGAAAAGAAAATATTTCAGAGAGTTCTTACAGCATCTTCCAATGCCTAAAGCAGCTCTGAATCACCCCAGGCATTGCTGACTCTTGCACTTAACAGTGTGAGGGTTCTGGATCTCTTCACAATCCAGACAGGAGATTTTTCCCCTAGCCACCTTTAGACCATGCTGGTAACAAGCCAGTGAGATTTAAAAAGGTTTTGAGAAGGTGCAGGGTAGGTCTGAGTTGGTGTGAACCAGATCTGAACCTCAAGGAATAATAAAACATAAGAAAACCCTGGAGAAAACCCTGGAGTGGGATTCATGGAATGATAAACTGTGGCTTCAGGACACAGGAATGATTGAATATCCAGGCAAAGGCTCTACCTTGACTCTGAATTACATTTAGAGCTCCCCATCCCAAAATGACGAGCTAGACAAGATGTCTGGAAGTTTCTCATCCAGCCTCCAAGCATTTGTTTAATCAAATCTTTAAGATCTCTGAGAAATGAGATTTCACAAGATCCCTGGTGGCTTGTTGCACCGCTGCCTTATCCTGCTAAGAAAAAAAAAAATTCCTTCTCCTTGCAAAAAAATCAAGTTTGAATTTTTCTATGGTAGAAATCGAGGTTTCTCATACTCTCTGGAGTGGAAGGGTTGAGGTTTTTGGTTTGTATCTGATGCCCAAAGAAAGAGAAGCGTTGCAAAGCTCTGAGTGTTGTTAATATTTCTCATGCTATTAAGGTCAGGTTTTATCAGTCTGTTATCAGAGAGCTGCAAAGGTAGAAGCCAATGAAGCAGAGAGGATGTGTAAATTGAATTATGTGCTAGAAACAATAATTAAAAAGGGAAAAAAGCTCCTTCCCCACAAGTGTTTTGTCCCCGTGTCCACCACAGAGCAAGAAGGGTCACCTGAAAAGAAGAATGAGTTGGGAGGGAATTGTGTGACCTTGACTTATTAAAACAGCACAGTTTGGTGTCAAACTCATCTTTGGTGATGGGAAGAGGAAGGTGTAGATCTAAGAAATCTTTAGGGCATTCTTATAGGTCATGCCAGCCAATTATCCAGCCTCAAGAAACAGCTACAGGAGGTGTCAAATAATCCACCAAATTCGAATTACTGATAAACATATTTTTACATCCACCAACACTGTGGCAACATCTTCTTGGGGAAGAAAGTTGAAAATTGTGGAGTGCGTCACAGAACCAGGCAGAAAGAAGAAAAAAAGCAATTATGCAGATGCAGTTTGGTACTGAACTCTATTTAATCGCTGGGGATTTGGTACATGCATAAAAGCTGAAAAATTCTGACATTATAATGTGAGATTAGGATATGATTAATGTGGGGAAAGAGTTATTCAGTTGGATTCCTGTGATTTATGCATCTACATGAGAGTTTTCTCAGGGATCTGAACAGAGACACTTTGGACAGCACAGGAATCCACTCAGATGTTTGGGAGGTCAGACAGTAGAGGGGCTTGTTCATCAGGCCAGCCAGAAAAACCAGGGTAAATCCTGATCAGAAAAAAAGCTGGAAATTGGGAAAAGAATGTCCTCCTTCTCAAAGGACATTTCCCATCTCTTATTCCTTAGTACATTGTGTTTAGGCACCTTTATTTTAAGTCAAAAACTGTCATTGCTTAACACTATTCCACCTTCCTGCCCTCTTTTTTTCACCAAAGGTGTGTGATTTTTTTTTTTTTATTTCTGCTTTTAAAAAAATACAATTCAGGACAGCTTGTGAAATAGAAAACATGGCCAGAGAAGAGAGATATATATAGAGAGACAGATACTTCTTTTTATTTTATTTTTTTTTTTTTGCTCTTCAAAAGGTAACAAAAATAATTGTGAAGCTGTTGGGAATAGCTTGGACATATGATGGGGGATTGATCTGAAATTGAAAGATGAGCCCTTCAGTGATAATCAGGAACATGATTTCTTCAGTGGAGTGAAACGGAGCTTAGCAGATGACTCGATTACAGCTTCTAATTACTTATCAGATGCTGCTCTTGAGTCAAGCAAAGAAAGAAAAAAGGGCATAACAAGTTCCAGTGGCTAGAAATTCAAGTCAGCGAAATTAGAACTGAATTCAAGGTGTGCATCTTAAATCATGAGGTTAAATCAACCTTCAGAGCAGACAAGCAGTGGACGTGATAAATTCTCTCATCAATTGGGCTCTTTAGGGGAAGATTATGTGTTCCTCTATTAAAAATAAGGAAAGAATAAAAAAAGTTTTCTATGCAGTTTAAGAGGAATGAATGGGAGAGTTTGTGGATATTGCTGAGACAAAATTTTGTGCTCTGAGTTATGTAGGTCAGACGAGGTTCTCAGAAGGGCTTTGCAAGGTTTGGAAGGAAACCTGGGTTGGTTTTCTGGCCCACTCTTCAAAGGAAGTTCTTTTTTAACAACATCCAGCCTTCAGCAGTAGCCCTTAATTTGTTAATTTGCTAATTAGTTGAAGCTGCTGAAAAGCCACTGGGTTATGGATGTGCACTTGGATTGTGTCATTTTAGGACTGATCCAGGGTGGCTCCCATGTGCACATGGATTGGAAAAGAGAAATATTCTGGGATCTGCCCAACCCCGGACCCAAGAGCAGGGATAAGGGAGGTGCTCCATGGATGAGGTGCACCTGGAGCCTCCAACAGAAGGCTCTCCTCAAGGTTTTACCTCCTAGAACTTTCCATGAGCTTCAGTCCCCAAGAAGACATCAAATTCTGGCTGGTTTTGCATAAACTGGGAGATCTCCAAGAACTGGTGGTGCAATAAATACACAAACTCCTATTTCCTCTCTGGTGCTCATGTTTCATTGACATTGGTGGGTGTTAGCAAAGACTGTCACTGCTTAGGGGGGTGCTGGAATGCTCCTAAAAACAAGGAAAATAAGATCAGGGCAGAAGAAGGAATGAATGGATGTGGATGAATCTCTGTCAGGAACAACAACAACAAAAAATAAAGCAAGGGAGGTGCTGTCTCCTCAATGCTCCAGCCTCTGTTGTCTTCATAAATCACTTTGTGCTGCAACATGTGAGTCTCAGAAATACAGAGAAGTATTTTCACACTTAATTCCCATTTAAAGAGCTAAATCCATTTTAAAATCCTTTGTCTTGTAAATACTTTTGTGGATCTGAGCCTTGTGGCTCTAATCTAAGAGGGGCTAAAATGAGAAAGATTGAATCCTTGCTGTTGTGTAAGGCCACACGATAAAGGGTGAGATCAGAAGGAAACACTGAAAGGGATTTTGGAGAAGTCATTACGGGACCTTCATTGCCCGTGAATGAAGGTGGAACCTCATAAAATCAGGAATAACCTGCTCTAGTAGAAGGTGTCCCTGCCCATGGAAGTGGGATTGGAACTGAATCATTTTTAAAGTCCCTTTTAACCCAAACCACACTGTGATTCCATGATTCTATGAATCCATGATTTCCTGCATTTTGGAACAGAGGATTTAGGTTTTTCTGTTCTGAGAGGGGTGGCAGCAGCTGGAAAGGGGGATTAGATTATTCAATGTCAATTCTCCTCTCTCCCTGATTCAGAATAGGCTTTAAATCACCCATCTCCCATAGAATCACAGAATCAAGAAATGGAATTTTACTGTTTTTTTTACTCTGTGCCCATCCAGACCTCTTCAAAGACAAGACCTAAACCTGGATGAGTAGTCCACAAATCCCTGAATCAGAGGGAATCTCTCACCCAACCAGGCTGCAATTCCTGATTCAGTTCAGTTTTCCCAACCTGTCCTTCTTTCAGCTCTGTGGTCACTTCTGGCCCCATGTTTTTACAGAACTTTGCACAACAGCAATCTCCTCCGAGGTAGAACTGAGGCCAACCAGCAGGAAATAATGAGTGTAAATCTGCCTTTTTACCATATTAATCATTCCTGTACCTATCACATCTCCCTCAGAACAGCACAGCTCATTATAGGGAGACAAATGCTAACAGAAAATGATAACGAGTGTCAAACCACGAGAAATGTGAGATTCGGGCCTGAGGAGATGATGAATGTGATTCACAAATTTGATCTGATCCCAGAAAGTGGGAGAACATTTCTCCCCACCTTCACATCCCTGTGGTGCTCAGTGATTTTACAGAGACCTTCAAAACCCTGTTAATTTGTGCAATTTGGTTGGGGGAAATCTGAGTTTATCTGATTTTGCTAATATTTTTATACTTTCCATGAAAAATAGCACAAGAGAATCTAATTAAACCAACACATTTTAACCTTATTTCATTGGGGCTGGTGTAAGGTTGAGCTCACTGATTTGCAAAACTAATGAGTGCAGTCTGACCCAGAGTTGCTTTTTACAGTGTCAATTTAACCCAGGAAGTCTGGAAAGCTGGGGATCTTCACTTTTCTTGTTATTTTTTTTTATTTTTTCAGTATTTGGTTTGGGTGTGTTGAGCTGAAGCCCCAATTAAAATCTTGCCATGCAAAAAGATTATAGAATGCTGCAAAAACATAACGAAGTTTCAAAACCTTCTTTTTCTCCTTTTCCTCAAAGATATTCTGTGGGGTCTAAGCCAAGTCTTTGCTTTCTAAGTTGTCGATCAAGAGAAGAAGAAAGAGGAAGAAAGTGAACAAATCACTGCATGAAGGAAATAAAATTAAAAGGGACAAACTACAGACAAAATTTGTGATTTTCTTTTCCTTGTGAGTCAAAATCCATCTCCCCCTAAACCAGAGTTGAATTCACTTTTGTCTCTGGTCAAGAGAACACTGAAATGTTTTTCAGGAGTATTTTATTTGCAATGATTTTTAATGAATTTTAAAGGAAGAATTTCAGATGGAATTTTTTTCCTTTGGTGAATTTGGATGTTACCTTTTATTTTTATTTTTTTTCATTTTAGTTGCACATTATATTAATCACACCACAACATACGGATTATAAGGATGTCATGCTTCTTTCAGGCCTTTAATGTGTTTCTGAATTAAGTTTTCAAGGTCTGGTCCAGTTAGGGAAGAAAATAATATATAAATTTTGGGAGGTAGAGAGACTTCACCTTCAAACAGTGAATGGGAGAAAAAAAAAATAATTCTTTCAAATGCACTTAGTTTTGTGCAACTTAAATCTCAACCTGTCCTCTGAGTCAGAGGAGAAAAATCCAGTTTCTAGCGTTATTTTCTGCATTTAATTTAAGACAAATCACTCACAAGGAAGCTCCTGTGTTATCCAAAGGAGATAAACCCCTTTCCAAAATCTGCTGATGAACAAATTCCAGGCAAATCTCTCTGGAGCTGCTCCAGTGGTGGAAGTGGACACCAGACCTGTTATCTTCCCTCACAAGCAAAGGCACGAGTTCTGGTTCTTTAAATGAATTATTTTTAAATGAATTCCCATGCAGAATTACTTCTGGAACTCTCTGAGGCAGGATGAGCTACGAGCAGGAGACCGACACCAAGCCAGATTCATTTCCAAAATACTCAAACAGCTTCCCTTTAATCCTTGTCTCTGAGGAGGGAGCAGAGGGAGGTGACTCCGAATTTTTGGGAGCAGAATGTGCCTGTGCTCCTCATGGACCTGAGCATTTGAGAATCACAGGATTTCATCCCACGGCAGTTTGGGTAAACAACTGCAGCTCTGTCGGGACAAAAAGCACCACAAAACACAGAAAAGTGGAGCTGGAAGGAATATCATGGTTCAATATGTGCAAAATCACAGCAAAAAACATTCCATCAATGGCACTGTTATACACAGGGATATCAAGGGCTAACAATTCGTCCCAGGCATAACTATATTCAAAAAAGCCAAATAAAACCTCTCTGGCAGTAATTAAACTTTGACCTGATTCTCAGGGATGAATTTTAATTGCAACACACTGCATAGCTTTGATTTAATTTCCTTCTGTTGGATGCAATAGCATTTAAGCAAATCACATCCCATCGATTGGTGGTTGTTTGGAGCAAATACTATTTATTTCCTCTGCAGCAAATTATTTTTAATGGAATTCCTGGAATTGCATTTAAGTGTGTTGCAGTTAGTCGAAATAGATTGAATTAGGGCACGTTGAATGAAAAAAACCACTGAAAACAGGCCAGAATTAAGTTGCATCAAATTTTGTTAAATTTAATGGGACAGTGAATTGCATTTGCACTGAAGCAAGGACAGAGAGGCAAGGAGAGCAGATGAAGGTTGAACGAAGTCATCAGAAGAGGGAGGAAGCTGGGAACAACTGGAATAAGGAGCTGAGGGCAACAGCAGTGCTGGAATATATTAGAGATGACACATTATTTCACTAAACCCATCTAAATTCTTCTCTGGTAATTCAAGATCATCCAGTTCCCACCTCCTGCCATGGTCAGAATCATCTTCCACTGAACAATTCTCTCCAAACCCCAATCTGGCCTTGAACACTTCCAGGGGCATCCACAGATGGTCTGGGCAATATTTTCCATCCTCAAAGAATTTTCCACCCTCAAAGAATTTCTTCCTACTATCCAAGCTACCTGGAAATTTCACATTTGATGAACAAGTCAGTCCCTGCTGATCTTTATTTCTCCTGACAGGGGCTTCAGTGACATCTCAACCAGGAGAAGTGGAGGAACTGAAAGCAGAGTAACTGAGGATGGAAATCCAAGGATGGAGATGCCAACGGATTTCCGTGCCAGCCTGATGTCCCACAGCCTACAGGAGGCTGAGGCAAGGCAGGGAAGCTTTCAAGGATGTATGGAATATTTATTTCCCTCCTTCCTTTCTTTCTTCCTTCCTTCCTGAAGAAGGGAAGAGTGGGGGAAAGGTTCTTATCGGATTCTGATTGGTAATAAAATTGATTTTCCCAAGTGTTTTGCCCATGATGGAATTGCTGAGTGGTCTCTCCCTGTCCTTTAACTTGACCACAAAGGCTTTTGTTCTGTTTTCCCAGGGGGCAACTGGAAGACGTGATGGATTAAAAATGGACTGAAAAGCATTTGAGAGCAGAAAGATCCTTACCATGGACTGCAGGAATCTCTGCTCTCGTGCCTGGAGCACCTCCCTCCCTCCTTCTTCACCCCTTGGTGTCAGCAGGGCTGTTTCTCTCACTCTTCTCTTAGCCAACACTTCTGCACGCCTTCTTTCCCCTTTTAAAATTTGTTATCCCAGAGGTTTTCCCTCCATTCCTGATGGGCTTGACCTTGGCCAGCTGCAGATCCCTCCTGGAGCCAACAATCATTGTTCCTGCTGGACATTGGGAAAGCTTCTGGAGGCTTCTCACATAAACCATCCTTGAAGCCATTCACTACCAAAAATTTACCAGGCAAATCCAATTTCCCCAGTAAGTCAGAAGGTATCAGCCACAGGAACACCCTGAGCTACCCTCTGTGCAAATCAGAATGTTTCAAAAGCTTCAGGAGGATTTTTTTCATTTTTTTTCCTTTTTTTATAAATTGTTATTTGCTGTTGTTAAACTCTTTCTCTGCTACTTTCTTCCTGTTCATCCAATTAATTGCTTGGAAGGGAAAGCCTGCTCTTATCCAGGCCCATGGCAGTGGCTTGGTAATAAATGATCCTGAAGGTCCCTTCCAACCCAAATTATTCCATAATTATATGAAAAGAAAAATACAATCTGCATTTCTTCTAGCTCAGTCTGAGCTGTGCGATTCCTAAACAGGAATATTTAGTACTTCTGTCTGGATTTATTCAGTAACAACTTTGGGTTTTTTAAGGGTAAACAGCATCCTGTCCCTCTCTGCCCTTTTTTCTGACCATGGCAGCGTTTCTGCTTTAGCCCAGCCAGCCCTGCCAAGCTGCACATCACAAAGAGAGGAAAAAGTTCAGCCAGTCTCTGCTGTCAGCAGAGGCTGATCTCCCCTCCCTGCCCAACCATCACTCATTGCCTTCTCCGTGTTTAATTCTCCCATTTTGCACATTGTGCCAATTTTGGAGTGCTCTAAATGTCAGTGTAATACAGCAGCAACAGCTCATATCATCATTAACCGGGAGGCTTGAGGGAATAGGAATCAGAGAGAGCAGCAATTCATTAACGATGCCTCTTTATTTCTTTCTGGTAAACAGGGTCTGTTTCAGTGCAGCCCCAAAGAGAGTGGCCCTTGTAAAGGTGCTCCTTTTTCCCTAAAAATGAGGAAATATGGGATAAGAACACTCTGCCTTCCTTGGGCCTCGCAGAGATTGAGTCTGTGAGTGGTTCCCAGTGATTGATTCTCCAGAAGCCCTCAAAATTAATGGAATCGTGGAATGGTTTCTGTTGCACCTTAAAGAACATCTTGCTCCACCCCTGCCATGGGCAGGGACATCTTCCACTATCCCAGGGTGCTCCAAGCCCTGTCCAACCCAGCCTCAAACAATTCCAGGGATGGAGCAGCCACAGAATCCCTGCACAGCCTCTGCCAGGGCCTCACCACCCTCCCAGGGAAGAATTCTTTCTCAATATCCAATCTAAATATAGTATTGGATAAACAGCTAACTTTGTCCTCAAATTTAGCATTAGACACCAGCCTGCAGAAAAATACTTTTTTTTTTTTTTTAATAATTTACATCCACAGAAAATGTTATCATTTGCATCCAAAAATCTTATAATTTATATCCAAAGAGGTGGTCAGGGTTGGTCAGGGAGAGGAATTGTTTATCTGCAGCATTCCTTAAAGAAAAATTACTTCAAACATATCCCAAAGCTGTTTTTATTTTATGCAGAAATCTCAGTAGGAGAACAACAGCCACACCAGCTTTGGAGTCAAATCCCAGTGGAACAAGCAGGCAGACAACCAGATGGCAGGAAGTTATTTTGTTTAAATAATTAGGGAAATTAATAGGTAAGTTGATAGAATAAAAACATCAGAGGACATGGATGGCTGCATGGATGGACAGGAATGAGAGATGTGTCTAAAATAAGAAAGATGTCACCTTTTTTTTCTGGCCCAGGAGACTCTAAGTCACACAAATGTTTTGGGTTTTTTTTCCAGTGTGCCACAGATTCTTCTTTATTTCATATTTCTGCCTGTGGTGCCTTCTCAGACTCACACAGTAAAGGTTCCTGGTGACATTTTAAGAGATTAAATAAGGAAATACCTAAAATAGGGGGGGTTTTTTGTTTTTTCTTTTAATTAAAAAATAAATAGTTTGCATAACTGCATAAGCACAAGGAATAAATGAGTTTCTGTGTGTGTGTGTTACTGCACTTCATACAAGCTTTGCTTTTCCAGCCCTCTAGTGGAAAGGGAGAGGTATAAGGAAAGGATTTTCAGGATTGTCATCCTGGTGGAAGTACTATTTTGCAGAGAATGATTAAGGGTGGGAAAGATCTCCAAGACCAGAGTTTTTCAGTGCAGTTTTTCCCACTTCTCTCCTCCAAAGCTCTTCCAGAAAACCTCACAAAGAGGTCTTGGCTTTTTGTGACAGTGGATTCATGGAATCATTAAAGCTGGCAAAGACTTCCAGGATCATCAAGTCCAACCTTTGACCAAGCAGCACTGTGCTCATTAAACCACATCGTGAAGTGGTTTTTTAACTTCCAGAGGTGACAACTCTGCTGCTTCCCTGGACAGTCTGCTCCAATACTCAGCCACTCTTTCCAGTGCAGAATTTTTTCCCAATATCCAACCTGATATCCTGCCTCCCCTGGTACATCTTGAGGCCGTTTCCCATGGGTCTCATGGATCCAGACCAAGCTGAGGATGCGTTGGTAGCTGTGTCCATGTAAAAGGCTGAAGGATTTGGGATTAAACAAAGCTCCCAGTGAAGTTTCCTACAAACCTTTCCTAGCAGGGAGCAGCACTATGCAAAATATGTTTGAGGTTTAATCTCCTTAGAAGTTATACCAGGGGCCAAAGCAATAATTAGAATATAAATATCTTTTATAGAGGCTGCAAAGTATTGGTGGGAGAGGGGGGGTAATATGTAAAAATTGAGTTAGTGATGTAGGGAAAAGTGAAGAATTGGTTATGTGATGCAGAGGAAACATGGGAAGAATGAAAATGAAAGGACTCTGCTCCTGAGTTAATAGTGCTGATGGATGAAATGCCACTGGCTGAGCACATCCCATCTTGTTATGCCTCTGCTCTGAGGCAAACGGAGCTTGAACAGCTTCCCTCCCCCAGAGAGCAAATAAAAGAGATTTAATTCCAACAAAAGCTGCTGAGGACAAACAAGGGGAAGAGATACGGTGGGAAACGGGCAAGGAAGGATGAAAGGAGATGGACAGGCCGTGCTAAATGAACAAATAAAACACTGGCAGTGGGATGGATACTTGTGCAGGGCTGAATTACCAGGAGAACAGGGAAGGAGCAGTCTCTGGAGGGGAATGGCAGCCAAGAATCAGCTGCTGGCAGATGACAAAATCATGGAATCATTGAGCAATTGAAGCTGGGAAAGACCTCCAAGGTCATCAAGTCCAGCCTTCAACCAAACACCACCATGCCCAATAAACCACATCACAAAGTGCCACATCAGCTCATTGTCTGAACACTTCCAGGAGCAGTGACTCCACTGCTGCCCTGGGCAGCCTGTTCCCGATGAAATTATCCCCAGGCCATCCTGATTCCATCCCACCACTGGGAGAAGATCAGAAGCATCCACCAGCACCTCCCTCCTCCCACCCTCCTCTCTGGTTTATCTCTCTCTTGCTTGACCCTGGCCTGTGGTTGATTGCATGAGGCAGAAGCCACGGGATATTTGGTGGTTTTGTGTTCAGGGAATGCAGTCAGGAATCTTTTCTGGTCTCAAAACAGTCCCTGATTAGCTCTGAAGCCCAGAGAAATCCATTGTGTTTGGGTTCAATCCACCTCACCATCCTTCCTCCTTTCATTGTTCCCTGGCAGCACATGAATAGTCTGACACAGCCTGGGTATCAGAAAATTGAGTTTGCATATTATTTTTGCTTACAAACCACAAAAATCCCCCAGCTGTTCAGAATTTGCTTTTTTCTGCTTTTACCTTATCACTCTATTTCTTTGAGAAACACAATTCACTTTGCACGCAAGCCCAAGGTTTTTTGTCGTTGAGCAGTTTTGCAGATAAGCAAGGAGAAGTGGGTGAAAAAACCCAAATAATTCACAAAGTATTCAAGCCTGAGAGGGAAAAAGAGAGAGCAGGGGGATGATGCCAGAGCTTCAGCAGTAATTCACAGAGTCAGAACTCAGTGGAGGATGCCTGTCTGATGCCCAGGTGATGCTGTCTCCTGCCCCTCCTTTTAGGAAATTAAAATCTTTTTGAAGCTGTGGCCAGGCAAACAGGTGTGGACCCACTCATGGAAAAGCTGAAAGGATTGAAGTGCATCTCAACAAAACATGGGAATGACAGAAGCAGAGTGAGGTCCCTGCTGCAGCTTGAGAGGAAAAAAAATCTTTTGAAAATAGAGAACAAAATCTTTGTTCTCATCCTTGGTGAAAAGTGTGGATAACTCTAATGAAAATAAAGAATTTATTTATACTGTTATAAGGCCTGTGAGAAAGTGCATGCAGACCTCCCAGGCTATTTCTCTGCTTGCTGAGTAGTTGTTGAGTGAGATATCAGGAAAAATTTCTTCACCAAAGGTGTGGTGAGGCTTTGGAATGGACATCCCAGGGAAGTAGTGGGGCTTCCATCCCTGGTTTTAAAAATAAAAGTTGTGTGGATGTGGCATTTGAGGACATGGTGAACGTGGTGCTGGTGCTGGGTTCATGGCTGGGTTCAGTGAGCCTGGCTTGATCTCTCTGCCCCTTCACACCCAGCCTAAAACTCTTTCCACAATTCCTGCCAATACCTGCACAGAAACATTTTTCCCTCTTTGGGACAGGGGTGTCAGCACCCACCAGATCTGTTTTCCTGCTGGACAAATCCAACCAGGCAGGCTGGAAACAGCAGCCAGCAGTGACTCAAGCACTGCTCTGTCCCAGCAGGCCAGCATGGAGCTGTCACAGCCTAAGAAGAGGGAAAGATATTTTGATACCAGCTCAGAGCAACAGTGCAGATGCCAGAGGCTTTGTTTTTTGTGTCTGGGTTTGTGGGAGTTATTTTTAAATCCCTTATTTTTTTTTCTTTCCCCCTGTTAATTTCCTCCCTTGTTATCAGACTTTGTTTTCTATTTTTCTCTTCATGTTTTATATGCTTTCTTAAGTTTTAATGTGAACCATCTCCCTCTGGAATTATTTCCCCTTTCCACCACATCTTGCCTTTAAACAAGATGCTGAAGTTTTTCACCTCTGTGCCAGAGTTTAACTCCAACCTCACAATCCTAACCCTTGGTTTAAAGGCAAAGGTTTTCCCTGAGTTAGGGCAGCAGCTTGTTCACAGCCTGTGTTTCCAGTATGGGGAGTGGGGAAAGCAGCTCTCTGCAGGAGAGAAAACTCAGGCTGACACTCCAGGAGGATTCTGAAAGAGGAAATTTAGGGAAACACCTGGGTGTTTTCTCCCTGCTCTCTCCAGCAGCCCTGCACAAGCTAAGATTGGCTACAATTCCCTTAGCAAGGCTGCCCAATCTCATCCAGAAGGGAGAAGCTGATTTGAGAAAAATTAAATAGAAACTGGGGACTTCATGTCAATTTTGGCTGATGTCCCACCTCAGAAAAGACTTAAAGCAACTTAGAAAGTTAAGAATCATGTACCTCTTTCTTCACCCCCTCCTGTATCTGTGATAGGATAAAGTGGACAAGAGGAAAGGAAAATTACTTGCTGAATTGACATAGAGACTGTGATGGAAATTCTGGGAATTGTCTGGATGGAGAGTGGTTTGGAATGTGAATTTTGGAAGTAAAAAGAAGCAGCAAAGGTTTGGAGGAGAATGGCAAGTGTTGGTGACCCCAAGATTTCCAGGTCATTTCAATCCTAGCCTTAAACATGTGGCTGTTGGGGAAACCCAGGTCAAGAGATAAAGGAGAGGGAAATCGGGGAAAAGTAAAAACTCGTGTGTTGAGATAAGAACGGTTTAATAACTGACACAAAATAAAAGATAATAATACTGCTGGTAATAATAATAATA
>NC_031769.1:148919355-148945610 GCF_001522545.3 Parus major
CACTGGAACAGCTGCCCAGGGAGGGTGTGGAGTCTCCTTCTCTGAAGACATTCCAATCTCACCTGGACACATTCCTGCTCCAGGTGACTCTGCCTTGGCTGGGGGTTGGACTGGATGATCTCCAGAGGTCCCTTCCAACTCTAATTCTGTGATTCTGTGACACCAGTTGCTTTCCTCTTTATCTTGAGGCATTATCTGCTCTTTTCTGAGCATCCAAGGACTCTGGGGTTTACTCTCACAGTGTTGTACTGAGAAAGATGCCTTCTGCAGAGGGAAAATCAGGACCCAGACAGGTGCTTGGTTACACGGAGTGTCTTTCAGGCAACTGAAAAGTGGAACGAGGTCTACAAACCCCAGAGCATTTGAGACGCATTCAAGTTGATTTTAAATTCATTAACTCGAGTATCAGTGTATTAACTGAGCCAGGATGGAATGAAGCATGAGCTAATTTATCCTTCTTGTGGGATTTTGCAGCTCCTATTCGCTTTGTGCTGCATGGCTGGGTTTGAGTTAGCTCTGATATCTTTGTGCACTGTGACAGAGCTGCAGCTTTTATCTTCTGCTCCACCCAGGGCTTCTCTGCCTCCTTCACCAAATCCCAGTTGTCTGAGTTGGAAAAGACCTCCAATATTATTGAGTCCAACCTGTGATCACCCCATTGTCACCCGGACCAGAGCACTGAGTGTCCAGTCATTCCTCGGACACCTCCAGGGATGGAGACCCCACCACCTCCCTGGGCAGCCTTTTCCAAGTCTTGACAACCCTCTCCATGAAGAAATTCCTCCTGATGTCCAACCTGAACCTCCAGCAGTGCAACTGGAGGCTGTTTCCTCTTATCCTGTCCCTTTTTCCCAAGGAGAAAAGGTCAGCCCCCAGCTGGCTTCACCCTCCTGTCAGGTGATTGTAAAGAGCAGTAAGGTCTCCCCTGAGCCTCCTTTTCTCCAGGTTAAGCTTCCCCCAGCTCCCTCAGCCACTCGCCATGGGACTCACTCTCTAGAACCTCCACCTTCAGCTTTGGTGCCCTTCTCTGGACACTCTCCATCTCCTCAACAACTTTCTTGAAATGAGGGGTCCAGAACTGGACACAGAGCTCAAGGTGTAGCCTTTGTGTTGGGTCTGGCTGGGATGGAGTCAATTTCCCTCTGAGCACATCTGCTCAGCAATAAAAATTAGGACAAAAAGGATGAGGAAAGGTTGGTGTTCATTATTTACAACATTTACCTTCTGATGTGACCACTACAAGCATGGAAACCCCACTTCCCAGATTTGTTATTGAATGAGGATGAAGGATTCTGCCCAGCTGACAAAACTGAACATGCCTCAGAAGGCACATGAGTCCATAACCGAAAAATAATCTGAGATCCAGAAGTGGGTGACATCATATAAGTAATTAACTACAAGAGTGTGTTCAAAATAAGCCCACAATTTTTAAAAGATCAGTATTAATTCAAGGTGAGTCAATGCTCAGTTCCCACTTGGGGATACTGGATTGGATCTAAACCCTACCAAAGTCAGTGGGAATCTCCTCAGAGAGGTCTGGACTCCATTAATTCAAAAGTTTGCAGAAGAACTAAACTTAGAGAACGTCTTTTCTAGGAAGGAAGGAAAGTGTTGTCCTTTGTTCAGCCCAGAGTGAGAGATTCCAGGTTTAGCAAGAATTATTGGCTTGTTCTCCTTTTGTTATTTGAGAATTGTCTCTCTGACTTAGGATATAGAGAGTGAGAGAATCCTTAAGTTTGGAAAAGGTCTCCAAGACCAAGTCTAACTTTCAACCAGACACCACCATTCCAAATAAAACTCATTCCCAGTACCAGGTGTACTAATTTTTAAAATGTTTTCAGGGATGGTGACTCCACCCCTTCCCTGGGGATACACATATCTATATACCTGTATAATTTATATATTTATAATTTATAAATTTAAAATATGTGTATAATTTATACACATAATCATGTACATTATATCTGATTTTACAGCCACAAACCATTATTTTTATTCCCTTTTTTTGGGGGGTTTAGGTCATTGCATCTCAATGAAATCAAATGTCAGGGAAATCATCATCTCCCCATGGAAGCTGCTCAAACATCTCATTATTTTGTCTGTCATATGAGAAGAAATGTGCATTTTGAGTCTGTGTGCCTCTGTTCTGCCTCTTTTGAGCCCCATTTTTTGATCTCGGGTACAATTCCATCTTGGTCAAGAGGGATGTGCCAGTGGAAGTGAGAGGAGGATTTTCCTGTACCCAGCGAAATGTATTCCCACCCCTAAGGTTGTTTTGACTTTATTTCTCCAAGCCCCAAGACACACAGTGGATGTGTAAACATTTACATTTCATAAATCAGTCAGGGAAAGCCACTTTAAGCGCTGTCTTTACGCAAAGTGCATCTTCTTATTAAGTCAAAACACATTATGCAATGACTCTAATGTGCCTCAGGTGCACTTTAAAATGTATATATCTGTTTTCATCCCATGCTCTTGTTATTTATTACATGTTGCCATCGCCGTTCTGTCCCTGCCACGGGTGCCTGATGTATTTTGATATAATTTACAAACAGCTAATAAAACTCAAATGTTTACTGAGGCTGCCTGGGAAGAATCTGAGGTCTAACAACTCCTCTCAGTCACCCAGTTGGCGGGAGAAGACAAACACTGCGCTGTGATGAGTCATTAAGAAGCAATTTTGCATAGATGTGGCTTGATTATATAAGCACAAACAATTCCAGCTGTATTTCCAGCATTTCTGCTCAGGCCAGTGAGGACTGAAAGAAAGAAAAGCTGTTTCCATGTCACAGGAGCAAAGTGGTCACTTATTCACTGCACAGGATCTTTCATCTTCTCAGATTTTGATTTTCACTCAAAACTCACCCCTTGGACCCAAGTGTTCCCTAAAGCATCCCTTAAACTGTTAGGAGAAGACATTTTGGTCTTCTCCAGAAGGAAAACCAGAAAGTAGAAATGTGATGCTTTGTGCTGTGTGAGCTGCCCATAGCACCAGTCCAGTGATGAGCTGGATAATAGGAAAAATTATTGAATTCCTAATTGAGTATTAAGAAACATTTGTGCACTGGAAGAGTGGCCAAGCATTGGAACAGGCTGCACAGGAAAGTTCTGGGGACACCATCTTTGGAATTGTTGAAAAAACGAGTAGAAATGACACTTGACAACGTGGTTTAGTGGGCATGGATGATCTCAGAGCTCTTTTCCAACGTTAATAAATGATTTGGTGATCCTGGGTTTGTTACTGGTCTGGCACTGGCAGCTGCTCGGTCCCACCAGGCTGGAGCTGGATTCAAAGTGACCAGACTTCCCACCGTGGCACATCCATGCTGTGGGAGAAGATCTGACGTCACCAACACCCTTGAAACACATTTGTCAGGGTCTGAGATGATTTTATCAGCTTGTTTAGGCTTATCTGGATGATCTGTGAGCTGTTTCGTGCTGATCTTTAATCACAGTCTGCCTAAAACAGAGGCAGGAGCAGATGGAGGCAGGCATGGACATTTGCCATGATGGTTGCTGAAGTGCCCTGATCTCCTGGATGCTGGCTCTGGTTTGGGGTGAGGAATTTTTTCTTCCCCCCTGAGATGCTCTGATCTCTTAATCCAGATAGCACAAGTCCAAGGGCTGACTTGGCTCTTTTCCCCCTCAAGACAGAAGTCTGCAGCAGACAAACATTTAATTGCAGAGGAATTTCATCCAACAGGAATTTCTTCCATCATCTTGAGCTTTCCACTTGCCACCAGTTTTGTTCTTCTCTCCCTCTGGCTTTTAGTCAGCCAGAGAAGAAGACATTCACCCTTCACTGCCCAGAGATGAAGCAGAGGGGCTCTGTAAAAAGCCCTGTTAGTTGTTCTGGACAAGTTATTGCTGGTACTTAGCTGAGTCTGGGATAAACAATCAGCCTGGATACTTCAGAATGGTGAAAAGACCAATATGAACATGCCTGTTTCTGTCCCTCTGGGGGAAAAATGAACATTTCTCCTTTCTCCACATGCACACTGGAGCAGATGCCTGATCCTTTAAAGCCACTGCAGAAGCCCCAGTGGAGTCACTCCATCAGCTCCTGGATGGGGAGGTTTGGGAACAGAGAATGGGTCAAGCTTTGCCAGCTCCTTCAATGCCCAGGTTGATTTCAGGCAGTGCCCACACACTTCCATGTGTGTATCCATGAAAGCAAAGGGAAAACAGCAAATGTGTTTTGATTACTCAATAACTCAGTGGGACGCGCCTTCAAATATGGAATCAAATTATTTTGTTCTGCATTCAGGTTTCAAGCTGAGAGAAAGAAACACCTCTCTCGTTCTAATCCAGCTTTTAAGTGTATTGAAATGGAAGTTTAAAGTGCGAACTTTCCCTTCCCTCTCATTCACACTGTGAAGGAAACTGCTTCTGGCACATCCCGTGGCTTCTGCTGATCACTGATGAATGGTACCCAGGCCATCCATTAATTTCAATTCCTTCAGGTTGTAACCTATATCAGAGGGGCCAAGTGATAATGAACGTGTATTAAAGTGACTCGCAATACTGGTATTCAAGTAATTATAAACAGATTTTAAAAGGTATTTGGGCCTTCTGATGCCACTGTCAACAGAAGCTGCCGTTCAGTGCCAAGCACCAGAGAAAGGCCAGAAGAGCAGGGGAGACTCCAGGAACTGGTCACATTTTTTCCTGTCACAGCCTTGACTCGGGGAATAGGATTAAACCTGGAAAGGCTCAGCCAGGTTACTCCTGCTGCTTAAGGAAAGAAAGAGAAATACAGATGATGTCCTTTTTCAGGTTCTCCAGTTCAAAAAAGACACTGTGTCAACCAAGAAGGTTGGGAAAGCTGGATATACAGGGATTTACAAGGGGGTAGAAGATGCAACCATACTCAAGGTGAGGAAAATCTTGTTATTGTATGAAACTCCCTCAGGGAAGGATGTAGAGAAGATGGATCCCAGCTCTTGGAGATACTAAAATTTTGGCTGTAAATTGGATGACCTGAACTGCTTGGCCCTATTTGGAGCAGGTTTTTGGACTGGTTACTTTGAAAGAGGATATCCAAACTCAATTATTATGTAGTTTTATGTAAAGGGTTCCATCTGAACTGGGTCACCAAAATCTTCCTCCAGAGCCAATGGATGTAGAATTTTGGGTATAAAATCCAGTGGCTGTACTAAATATTCCTCCATTTTTTTGGAACTTTAAATATTTACTTCAAATGGAAGAAGAAAGGCTCCAGAGTAGACACCAAATGTTAAAAATAAAATAATATTTCTCTTTTTTTTCTGTTTTTCCAGTCTCCATACTTTCTCTCTATTGTCCTTCATTTTCCTAGGAATTTCTCAGCACCCTCTGTCTCCTTTTTCTGCCCAACACTCCTTTAAACTTTAAAGACTTTAAACAGCAGCATTTAAATTCTCCCTGTCCCGGTGTTAACATGTGTTTTGGGTTTGGGTGTCCCAGGACATGCACTCCTGAAGATTACAAATTACTTTGTGCTGTTCCTGCTGTCTCCTGGAATGATTTCACTCCAGCCATAGCTGGAACAGTTCATGTAAAAACATTTATTATCCATTTACCACTGTCACTCTGCTCTTGACACGACTCTTCCTTCATCCTTATGGATGGAGAAAATGTGTTCTCTCCAAGGGTAAAAGGGAATAAGAACTCTGCTCTGGAACTCCATCCAGAATCCACATGTGAGGAGGAAAAAATGCCTTAAATATGTTTTTTTTATCTGTCTAATCTTAGCCAGACCTGATGTGTTCTCCCAACCATTCATTTCAATCCATGAAGACATAACAAAGAAATACTGACCTCATTTTCTCTACTGTTGAAAATACGTTAATATTTTTATTTAGCCTTACAAGATAAGAAAGCGACATTAATTAAATTTTTCCTGTGGAGAAACTGAGGCACGGGAAAAGACTGGGATTCATCTGCATAATTTGGGGTGTCTGTAACTTAGATGTCTTAATTTAATTATCTTCATTCTCATTACAATTAAAGACAATTCAATCAACAAAATGAATGGAGTTTAGAGCGTGAATCAAAGTGCACTCTGGTTTAGAGTGAGATAAATCACAGAATGGGTTGGGTTGGAAAAAAACCTCAAGATCATCCAGTTCTCTACAGCCTGAGGTGATTCAGCTGCCTTGGCACTGAATTTATTGAAACTTTAGTCCACCAATCTATAATTTACATATCGCTGGGCAACAGGACAGGGAGTCAAGAGGAGCCCCATTCCCTCCTAAACCCATTAGACACTTAGAAACACCTAAAACAGTGCCAGGAACCAAAGACCAGGCCATCACTTCTGAAACCAGGCTGGAGGGACCTGGGAGATCACTGGAATGATGGAATTATAGAACTTCTAAGGTTGGAAAAGAGCTCTAAGTTCATCCAGTCCGACTGTCAACACCACTAAACCCTGTCCTCATCCACACCCCATTTGAACACTTCCAGGGATGGTGACTCCACCACTGCTCTGGGAAGTAAATTAAAATTCCCAGGTTTTAGCACCCTGAATAATTTTCCCAAGGTTAACTCTGGTGACTAAAGATACTGAAACCCCATCATCCAGCACCGGGGGTAACGTGCTGTTCACTGTCCCCTGTGATACTTGATGGGGCTCTGGAAAGAGAGGAAAACAGCTGGGAAAAAAACTATCCAACCCTTGGTTACTCATTACAGTAATGACTTGAGGAAGACCTTAAAAAGGAGAAAATAAGGGTCAGGGGAGACCTTAATGCTCTTATTTATTGCTTATTTTTTAGAAATTTATTTTCATTTTTCAGAACTTTAATTTTTCTTTCAATTCCGAAAGGAGGCTGAGTGAGGTGAGGGTTGGTTTCTTCTCCCAGGAAAGGATAGAATGAGGGGAAAGGTCCTCAAGCCGTGACAGAGCAAGTCCAGGTTTGGATATCATGAACAATTTCTTCACTGAAAGGATGGTTAAGCATTGGAATGGACTTCCCAGGGAAATGCTGGAGTTATCATCCCTCAAGTGCTCAAAAATGAGCAGGCATTGAATTTGGAGATGTGGTTTCCTGGATGTGATGGTATTCAGTCAAAAATTGGACCTGATGATCCTGAAGGTCTTTTCCAACCTGAAGGATTCCATGAAAACAGAACTGCTCCAAAGCCTCCGGCTCCCTGGCAGGCTGTCACTCCGTGTGTGGCTGCCTGGGCTGCGAGCACAAGGCGTTGGATGTCTGTTTATTTGTATTATTTATTAAGCAAATGATTTCTGTGCCCAGCATCTGGAAACACGCCATAAATAAAACACAGCAGAGTCTTAAATTTCGCTGCTATTCACAGGCAAATGTCCCTCAGCCCCCCCTGCACTGTCACAACAAACCTCTGTAAATAACATCCCCGGCTTGCTGTCAGTGCCAAAAGACATTGCAGGGCAAATCCAGCCTCCTGCCGTCTTCTGGAGGAGAATTGGCAGGAGTCAACACCAAAAATACAGCTCTGCACCTCCAGGAGAAACTTCCTAATGAGGAGAGTGGAGCACAGGAAGAGCAGATCCTCTTATATTTGGGGATTTCTACATGACCTCTAAAGACAATTCCGTCTATCTCCAGCTCTCTCTTAAATGGCTTTGAGCAAGGCTCCAAAAGGGAATTTTCTTTTTAGATAGGGGAATTTTCCTAAAGGAACTAAAACCTGCCAGGACCTGCAGCACAAAATATAAATCCACACACTGGGTCAGGCTGGGTTCCAGGTTCAGCCTAAAGTCCAGACTCATCCACTCGGCACAAGCATTGAAGGATTTAACAATCAGAGCCCAGGTGTTCTCTAGAAAGGGAAGAGCTTGAATATTCTTCAGTCCTACAAAATAAACTTTAGGTCATCCATCTGGTCTGGTTAGTCTAAGAGGAGCCAAAAAGGCTGAAGTTCATCCCCAGACCTGCTCTGGAAGAAGAATTAAATTAAGTTCCCCAAGTCTTGGGATATTATACTTTTGGAGTGATACATTTCTTGGTTTTTTTGGTTGGATTTTGTGCCTTAATAAGCTCACATGGTCTTAGACAATTCCAGGGGATGAGATAGGTGAAGGAAATTTGCACAGGATTACCCAGTTCTAGAAAAATAAGTTTATCATAAAGGCAGTCTGCGTCAGGGGAGACCAGAGCTGCTAATTTTTAACAGAAGAACCCAGAAGTGTTCTCTCAGAATTTTTTGCTGGGGTTTCATCAGCCCCCTACCATGGCAGAGCCAAAAGGAGATCTTGGTTGGATTCCTGGATCTGGCAACTCCAGGCTTTGTGGGATGGGGAATTTTGGTCAGAATTAGGGCATTTCAGGCTCAGAATCATAAAATGGTTTGGCTTGGAAGGGTTTGAAAAAGCATCTTGTTCCAACCCCCATGGCAAAGGCAGGGATGGTTTCCACTGTCCCAGGCTGCTCCAAGCCTCATCCAACCTGCCCTTGGACACTTCCAGGGATGGTGAATCCACAACTTTTCTGGGCAAGGTGTGCCAGTGCCTCACCACCCAATAATTCACAATAATCCAGGACAAGGGGGAATTATTTCAAATTGAGACAGTACCTTTAGGTTAGCTATCAGGAATAAACTCTTCATTAGGAAAAAAAAAAATTAACTGTGAGGGTGGTGAGGCCCTGGAACAATTTGTCCAGAGAAGTTGTGGATCTGGAATTTAGATTGTGGAACCTAGTCCAGCAGAAGGTGTCTCTGCCCATGGCAGGGGGTTGGAACTGGATGATTTTTAAGGTTCCTTCCAACCCAAACCATTCCATGTTTTGGTGACTGTTATTCTCACAGTCACACCTTCTCCTAAATTAGGATTGCTGTGGTTCATCCCCTTCCTGCTGCCTGTCCTCTCCTTCCAGACAGGCCCCAGGGAGACACAGCTCATCCCTGAGCTCGTTATGCTCAGGTACAACTCAACAGGCTCAATAATTAATGACCCTCGCAGGAACCAGGGCTGCAGTCAGACTGAGGCTTCCAGTCAGGAGGAGAAGGGCTTGAAGTAAAAGGACTTGTAATTAATGTCCTCTACAATATGCAAATGAGATTTCCTTGCCCTTAGACCAAAGGCAACTAAATTAGTCAAACAAAAACGGAGGACGATCAGGAGACAATGTTTAAATTAGAGAACAGAGGAAGGATGATGCTTTTATTCCACAGTAATTTAGATTACAAATCCACTCTCCCCTGGACCAGTGAGCATTTCTGCCTGCTCAGTTGCCTAATTTGTGTTTGGCTCAAAGGAAGAAGTTATTTTGTTTAAATTTTTTTTTTTCTTCTCCTCTACGACTCAGAAAACCTGGAACAGAAACAGCTCTGGGAAGGAACAGCCAGGAAAGCAAAGACAACACAGCAGAAATCACTGAGGTGATCACTGAAAGCAAACAGGAGCTCCTGGGATTCTCCCAAACAGGAGGTTTGGGAAAAATCTTGGGGCAAGGGCAAAAAAAAAAGCATTTTGCAACTAAATAATAAATAAATAAATAAATAAAATAAAATAAAAATAAAATAAAATAAAATAAAATAAAACTTAATAAATAAATTAAATAAAGAAATAAACAAATAAAGATAATTTATTCAATTCTTTTTGCTCCTTACAGGAAGATGGAGAATGGGGTGAGTGATTCTCTCAGTAGAAAAGAAGAGGAAAAGGGTGGATGTGCATTAGAGCCACTGAAAAGGGAGGGAGGGTGTTTAGAGACACTGATAGGGATAAAAAAAGGCAGAAAATAGAAAGATCAGGATGTGATGAGCACACAGTCAGGTCCTTAAAGAATGAAACCAGTCCTCTCTGGCTTCATGGCATTACCTCATCTCTGATTTCATCTTCCATGGCTTCAGAAGTCTCTCTGGCAGCTTCAGGGTTAATCTCTCCCCTCAGACTCAACTGCAAAACCCTGGAGAGTCACAGACCTGCAAATCCACCTTGCATTCACCCTTTTTTTTCCCCATCCATAGAGTTCCAGCATAACCCTGTGCTAAAACTTTCAAAAACCTTGGGCAGGTGGGTGAGGATGCATTGAGGGGGGTTTCATCTGGTCAGATGTTGACAGATTCCTCCAAATAAATATCTGGAGGTAAGTTATTTTAAGGAAATTGAGGGAACTTGGGATTTTTGTGAAGCTGGGCACCTTGTCCTAATGATACTGTCTGGACTAGGGAAGATGAATCTAAAAAGGTTTAAAAACTGAATGCGCGGGTGATTTTAATTTGTTGCAGTCTGTCTCTAAAGCACAATGGGGAACATAGAAACAGGGAATCGTAGGATCATTTAGGTTGGAAAAGACCTCAAAGGTCATCAGGTCCAACCCTTAACTCAGCACTGCCAAGGCCACCATGAAACAATGTCCTCAAGTGCCACATCTACACATTTTTTAAACACCTCCAGGGTCGGTGACTCCACCACGTCCACAGGTAGCCTGTTCCAGGGCTGGGCCAGCCTTTCAGTGAAGAATTCCTTCCTGATGTCCAGCCTAAACATCTCCTGATGGAACTTGAGGGCATTTCCCCTCGTCCTGTCACTTGTCACCCAGGAGAAGAGACCAACACTCAGCTGTCTGGACCCTCCTGGCAGGGAGTTGTGCAGAGCCAGAAGGTCCCCCCTGAGCCTCCTTTTCTCCAGGCTGAGCCCCTTTCCCAGCTCCCTCAGCCTCTCCTGGTGCTCCAGACCCTTCCCCAGCTCCATTCCTTTCTCTGAACACGCTCCAGCCCCTCAATCCTGCCATGAGGATTCCAGATCCCACACTTGGGTGATGTGTCCCAGTGTCACACTTTACCTACAACACTCCTGGTTTCTCCCTCTGATTTTGTAATATAGAGCCACAAATTTCTCTTAAGACATTTTCTCCTTTCTTTGGCACTTTCTGGATGATGCTCCAGTTCAGAGAGCTCTGTTTTCCTTCCACCTAGAAGACAGGACAGACTGAGGCCGAGGAGGGCTGAGGTTGAATATAATTGCCTTTATTGAGCTAACCTGATCTTTCTCATATCACTTCCCCTCTCCACAATTCTGTTTTTCTTCCCTGTCTCCCCCTGGAGTTACTGCTGAGGTTGTAACTCTTTCAAGGGTGGAAATCAGCTCTCTTTATTTCCCTATTTAATTCCATACCTGCATTTCTCCAGGGCCAATTTATTTGTTGTTTTTTCCGAGCCTTTCTCTCCACACAAGTCACTGTGCCTGCCTTGCCCACTAGATGTCATGAAATGCTGAGCTCTCAGAGCTGTGGGCGAGGGAGACTTTTAGCTGCATTGTAGCAAATTGCTGGAGTTCCTCCCTGGCCATCTGCTTTTTTTGGAGGTAGCCCACTCAGCTGGGAGCTGTGAGCAAAAGCATCAGCTGCCGCCAGCACCGTCCTATTTTCAGCTCCGAGGAATCACGACTGTTGGCTGCACCGCCAGGAACAGCAGCTCCTGGCATTTGCTGGGGGTTGGTGAGTACAGGAGAAAACCCAGAGGGAGAAGGGTTTGGCTTCAGCTGACCCACAGTTAGGCATGGACGGCTCTGCAGCTCTTCCAAGTCTTCCTGTCTGCTGCGGGAATGAATTTCCCGTCTTCATTTCCGAGCTGCTGGAAGGAGTAGTTGTGCTGGAAGAAGTTGTGCTTGGGATTGGTGGAGATGCCTTCCTGGAGAGGCACTTGGAAAGGAGAAATATGAAATTCATTGGGTGGAGATGTGACTTATCCAGAGATGCAGGCTCTCCACAGCTTCATATGCAAAGGTCTTCAGGGTCTAAGCATTCCTTAATAGATTTGGGAAGCTTTCCTTATTTTTTAGAAATTTCTTTTCATTTTTCAGAGCTTTCCTTTAATTTTTCTTTCATTCTTCATGTGATTAGTTGCCATTTATCTCTTCTGTTTTGAAGAACTCTCTTCTCTTAGGACTGGCCCACAGTCAGCAGGGTTCAAGTGGGGGTGGGGGAGATATTTGTCATTCATTGCTTGACTGGAGAAAAAGTGATGGTTAGTGGAAGTGGTTGTTTATTTCCCAATGTTTTATTTCTTTCCCTGTGAAGGAAAAGAGAGGGAGAGTATTTCAGCTGAGTTTCAGGGGTTTCCAAAATGGAATTAATCAAGTTGCCCCCGACAGAGGTAACATTTGCTAAGCCAATTTTGTGAATATTTAGACATTAATCCACTAAATTCAGGGACAGGTTGCTGAGGAACATCCTGTCACCACAACAGGACACTTTTGTCCCTCTCCCTCACACACAACACTGCTCCAGGAAACCTTGTTCCCATGGAAAAGGTTGGGATGATCCTCTTTCTTCCTGAAGCTCCATGTGAAGGTGCCACGTGAGTTAGAAACCCGAGCACATCTTTCCAGAGACTCGTGTTAACAGTTCAGCAAATTCAGCAGGATTCTTCTGAGCCAACAGCTTGTCAGACCCAAATAAGACTTCCATGTTCCCATCATTGGAAGCAAAACTCTCAGGATGTTTTGCAAAGGTCTTTTTCTCCTGCCAACCTCTCCCTGTTGGTGTTCTGGCCTAGTTTGTAAGTTTGATCAGGCCAGACAAGTCCCAGGAGGTGCCAGGGATGTGAATCCCTGGTTTAAGGGTGAAAAGGAGGGTGAGACTTTGTCCATATGGACCAAATCCCTTTTAAAACACTTTGATTCTGGGATTAAGAACATGTGCCAGCTCTCTCATTTGGTCTTCTAGACCTGGGCCTGCAGCAGAGAAAGTGAAGAGAGAAGAACAGAAGATGGCAACAAAGATGATGAAGGGATTGGAGCATCTTTGCTACAAGGTCGGGCTGACAGAGTTAAACATGTTCAGTCTCAAATAAAGTGACTGAGAGGGAAATCATCAATATGCAGCAATATCTGCAGGGAGGAGTCAGAGGATGGATCAGGCTCTGCTCTGTGAGGCCCAGCAATAGGAGAAGAACAACAGGCAGAAAATGATGCCCAGGAAGTTCCACCTGAACATGAGGAAAAACTTCTGTCCTGTGCAGTGACCAAGCCCTGAACAGATTGTCCAGAGAAGGTGGGAGTCTCCCTCACTGGACACATTCCAGAACCATCTGGACACAATCCTGTGCCCTGTGCTCTGGGATGGTCCTGCTGGAGCAGGGAGGTGGGAGCAGATGACCCCACTGTGGTCCCTTCCAGCCTGGCCCATTCTGGGATTCTCTGAGAAGAGACACCTGTTCAGGGCAGACAGTGGCTGCTGGCAGAAGAAAGGCTCCAAGTCCCTTGCTGTGTTCTGGGGAAGTCACAGCAAAGCCCCACTGCTTGACAGGTGGGGAAATCTTGAGCAAACATGTGGAGGGTCAAAGAAGGTCTGAACTTCATGGGGAAACACTTGAAACCCCTGCTCCCCTGCCTGAAAGCAGCTTTGGAGTCCTCTGCAGAGAGATCCTGCCTTACCTGGTCCAAAGAAGCTGTGGCTGCCCCTGGATCCCTGGAAGTGTCCAAGGCCAGGCTGGATGGGGCTTGGAGCAACCTGGGATAGTGGAAAGTGTCCCTTTGCTCAGGGCAAAGGGATGAAATGAGATGATCTTTAAGGTCCTTCCAACCCAAACTATTCCATGATTCTGTGATCCCTGCAGAGTGACAAAACCACCGGGAAGACAGAGCTGGTCAGCAGGACCCCATGGCTGGGATTATTGGGGTGACATCTGCCAGCAGCGTGAATGACCCCATTTGCCCCAAAAGCAACCTCAATCTCTAGAGGTCCCACCTGTTCTGCATCCATCCCTACACTCCCTGCTGCAATCCTCATCCTTCCCGAGCCGATTTTCCTTGGTTTTGTGTGTTTTGGAGCCAGGAGAGGGCAGCAATGCTCATGGACAGACACACAGTGCCGCTGCTGTCCCCGCTCCTCTCCGAGGCTCAGGGAGTGACATCCCAGCGCCCTGGACACGTTCCGATGGACAGCACTGCTCACAGCTGCCTCTGGCACTTCAGGCTCAGCTAAATCCATGTACAAAACCTCTTTTAAATTTTTTTTCCTCTCCTCCACAGCTTGGTTTGCACAGGCTGTGATTTAAACCCCCGTCCAGCTTCTCGAGCTGTGGCCAAACAGCCTCTACCTTTCTTCTCATGAAGATCAGGCTCTGGATACTTTTAAGCAAGTGGTTTTGACTTAATTGCACTTTTTGATGAGCACTTAAATCCCTCCACGGCTTAGAAAATTAGAGAAATGAACACCCTTTCTCCACCCAGCCTCAGGTAATAAATGAAAAATAAGAGATTTTGGAAATAGTTTCTCTTAATAAGCATTGATGAGAGTCATAAATCTCTGTCAAGCAGTGGGAGCCTGCATCAAATGTGGACATGTCAAAAATGTTCCATCTCAAGTTAAGAAATAATTTTTTTTATTTTTTTTTACAGCAAGAACAATCAAACACTGGAACAACCTGACCGGGGTTGTGGTGGAGTCCCCAGGCCTGAAGGGTTTCAAGACCCATCCCTGGAAGTGTCCAAGACCAGGCTGGAAGGGGTTCTGAGCAACCTGGTCCAGTGGAAATTGTCCCTGCCCATGGCAGGTCCCTTCTGAACCAAACAATTCTATGAATCCATGAAGATGGAATTGGACAAAGTGTTAGACAATCTCGTCAAGGATCCCTTCTCACATGGGAAAAAAGATTGCTTAACGATTCCACTTTCTGGACATGGGCTGGGGACATAAAACCCTGGAGATGTCCCCCTGGATGAGTGACTTTGGTGAAGGAGATTTCCTCAAGGTGCCTGACCTTGGAGTGAGGCTCTGCCCTTGTTCTAAGCAGGTGGTGCCTGCCCCAATCCTCCAAAATCTCCTTCTGAGTCCATGACCCATCTGCCAAGATGAGCAAACAGGACTTCCCTGCCCCTTCTCCTTTCCCAAGCCAGACTGAGCTAAAGCATCCTTTATTTTAAGGATGGAGCCAAAAGGTCCACAGGCAGAAAACCTGAGCTGTGGAGCTGTGCCAATCCGAAGGCAGGCAAGGTGAGAGGGAAATGGCAAATGCCTCATTGATTTCAAAACTGCTACACGATCCTGCCTGGGAGTCTGTAAAGCTGTTAAAAAAAAAAAAAGCCTTAAAAGGACGCGGTGTTGATGGGGAGTTGGCAGCTCCCTTTGTGCCGGCTGTTTATTCTCATACAAAACAATCCAAATGTGGAATGTTTACCCAATGGAAACCCCTTGGCATTGTGTTTCCCACTCTGAGCCTCGAACAGCTCGTTCCTCACCAGCTGACGCTCTGCAAAACACCTTTCTTACTCACCCGTGGCCACCCACATCCAGATGTCACCAGGCCTGAAGGAGCTCAAGGAACAGGGGTTGACCAGGATGGCTTTTAAGCCAACACAGAAGGCCCTGACTTGTTCTCTTCCCTTTTTCTCCATTTTTGACTTTAAATTTATAAAAGAAGCAAGGCACATTGCTTTGGTGGCAGGTTGATACTCAATTCCCAGGAGTTTTGATCCCCTTCTCTGCCCCTGATGTCTCCCAGGGCAAAGGGACATTGTCATTAAGGCCACATCCCTGTGGTGGGCAGTGGTGACTCAGGTCTTTGCAGACATCAAAAGCACTGAGGCTGGGAATTTTTAGTACCAGAATCTCCTCTGTGTCTCCAACATGGCAAATTAGCCAGGGCTCAAGACTAACAGCTTCCCATCAGCCAGGAATGCAGGCAGGAGCAGCTGATAATTATAGACATCCTGCAACTCTTCCCTTAGAAGCTCAGGAAATTCTTCGGCAGCATAAAGTTAAAAGGGATCCTGAAGTTTTCGTCTGTAACAATACAGGTAAAAAAGTTCCATGTAAAATCCTCTCAAATGGGGTTTTATAGAGAATTATAGAATCATAGGATGATTTGAGCTGGAAGGGACCTTGAATGCTCTGAGCCTTCTCCCCCTCTGCCCCTGTAAATATCACCTCTGTCCAGTGAAGACTCTCACCACTGTCAGGGCCATGGAAGACCACCAAACCTCCTTAGAATATCACAGAATCCACACTGGCTTGGGTTGGAAGAAGCCTTGAAGATCCAGTTCCAACCCCCCAGCATCTGTTGCATAAAGGGTGAAATTTATTTTGCATGTCTTTCTCTTTCTCAGATATATTTTTTTGAGCCACTCCTGCTCACTCTGGGAGATTTGTCGCTTACCTCAATTTCCCTTTCTCTTGCAGTTAAATCCCCTCTCTTTTCAATTGAAACTGAATTTCCTCAGCCCTGTTTCTGGACTCTGCGAAGTCCTGCTGTTCCCCAGTTTCCACCTTCAAAGGGAATAAATGACCTTGCTCAGATCCTCTCTGGGGAGTTGCACCAAGCTTTGGAGGAGGAGAAAACCTCGTTGCTGCACGCAGCCATCAGCTCATGCATATGCCACTGTCAATTCATCTAAAGTCTGTTGGACAAATTCCAGCACTCTTCAGGGAAAGAAAAAAAAAGCAAAACAAAAGGAAAGAAAGGAAAAGGAATTGGCAGAGGTAAGGGGATATGCCAGATATTATTATATCTCTTTTATTCTGATTCTCTGGGTTCTTTGGGGTTTTTACCTCCTTCATTAAGCTGGGTTTTGGTATTTGCACTGGTTAGGCCCAACCTAAGCTGATAGTTAACCTCTTAACTGTTAACTTAGTTGTGAGTGAGGATAGAGAGAACTCTGAGCCTTTTCATGGAATTATTAAGCTTGGAAAGGACCTCTGAGATCACTGAGGCTCATCACTAACCCAGCATTGTGTTCCCCACCACACCATATCCCTGAGCCACATCCACACGCCTCTGAACACTTCCAGGGATTGGTAACTCCAGCACTTCCTTGGACAGCCCATTCCATTGCCTGACCACCCTTCCACTAAAGGAATTTGTCCAAATATCCCACCTGAACCGTTCCTGGTGCAATTTTAGGCCATATCCTCTTCTCCTGTCCCTTGTTACTTGGCAGACGAGACCTCCCTGGCTGCGCTCTCCTGGTGGTTCCGGGGTTCAGGCTGTTCTTTGCCTCCCACAGGAGAATCCTGGATACCCAAAGAAATGCTCCACACACTAAAAGGACACATTCAATGGAAAACAATTTCAATGGAAAACAATTTCCCAGGAATTTCGGGACGCAGGAGAGCCTCCCCCAGCAGTCAGGATGGCCGAGCGGTCTAAGGCGCTGCGTTCAGGTCGCAGTCTCCCTTGAGAGGCGTGGGTTCGAATCCCACTCCTGACAGTTTCTTTGCTGGCCAGAGCCATCCCACAGGGAATTCTGCTGCCTCCCTGTGCAAGAGACATTCCTGTAAATCAGCCCCCAGATTAACCATAAACAGCCACTATTGCTTGTTCATGCTGGCAGTGATGAGGTTGAAAATTGCTCCTCCCACTAACCAACACCTGGCTCAGGTGGAGTTTTATTTTTCCACGGGATTCACCTGGCTCAGGTGGATTTTTGCCTGTTTTTGGAATTGTCCAGTGTTTCACAGGCACTGGGGCTGCTGGTGACAGGTGGGTCTCACGTGTCTCAAAGGGGAAAGGGGTTCTAAGTCATGACATTTGTGGCTGATTGAGGGATTTTGACACGGTTTGAAGGGGAAGGGGATAAAACCAGGCTCCCTGGGTGAGCCCAAGGGCACCATGCCAGTGTTGGGATTAAAATCCATCTGCTTACAGCATGGAAGCTCTACAGAGGGACCTGGACAGGCTGGATCAGTGGGCTAAATTAGAAAAATTAATAAATGTGGCACTTTGTGACACAATTCAGTGGCCACGGCAGCATTCAGAGACTGGATGTGATGATCTTGGATGTCTTCGCCAAACCTCTCAGTTCTGTGATTCTCAAACTTAGAAATCCTCTTCAAACCTAAACAAGACAAGGAAAAAAAATAAAAAAAGCAGCAGCTGCAGCAGTTAAACCCAGAACAATCTTTTTACTGCACCATTTTTTCCCTAATGCATGTGAGGCTTCATAACTTTTATGCTGCAAATTCCTTGAGATGATGTCTTTTATTGAGAGTGTTATATCCAGCCCTGCAGTGTTTGGGTACTGCTGGTAGTGGAAATATCCTCATCTGTCAGAGCAGGAACTCTCAGCAATAACTGCTCCACTCTTCTTTCACAGTAATTTTTTGGTCATTGCTTGCCTCCATTGCAATCAAATCCCAGATCCTGGATTTCTTCCATCATTCATTTTCAAAATCAGTAGCAAATCTTTGAGATACTCATGTGCCTCCCAGGCAAAGAGGGGAGCCCAGCAAAGAAAGCTGCATAAAAAGAGCAGGAAAACTGATTTGTCTTGAAAGGCAAAGAAATTGGACCAAATGGATCATCCCATCTTTACTTTCTTAATAAGAACAAGGCAGCAGCACTTTCTGTAGTCTCAGGTATGCAGAGATAATTATCCTTTAAATATCATTGCCAAAGGACCTTTTCTGCTATGGGGAAGAGGGAAAAAAAGTGCAGAGCTGACATCAGGGAGGGAAGTGATGAATTTCAAGTTTTAAGTTAAAAAAATAAAATTCATTTGAGACAGACATTGTGGAAGTAAAGACCTGTCTGCTGCAGGAGCCTAAGTCCAATTGAGAATATGAAACCAACAAGGTTTTTATGTCCTGGTTAGAGTTCACCACTGCCCTGTGCAGCCTGTTTTGATGTTTGACCACTCCTCCAGTGAATATTTTTTTCCTGATAACCAACCTGGACCTCCCCTGGTGCAACCTGAGACTATCTCCCCTTGTCCTGTCATTAATTGGGTGGGAGAAGAGGAAAAGCCTTGTCCCTAATAAGAATATCCAAGTGCAACAGCTTTCTCAAAATCAGATGTTCTGGTGCAATCAGCAATGAGATGCTTCCCCCAAAACTGCTGCTGAACAGAAAGGATTGAGTGTTTTGGGATCATCTGACTCCCACTGTGGAACGGTGCTGGTTCAGCACATCAAAATATCAAGTAAGTGTTGGCAAACTGCTGAGGATGATGGAGAGCAACTCCGAGGATTTCAGAAGTCAGGAGGGAGATGAGTAAAAGGAAACAATGTGTGCAATTTGTCTAATCCCTGACCAGGGGGACCTGAACTGTCCACAGGCATTTACAGAATGTAAAACCAAGAGAGAATGAGAAAGACTGGCTAAGAGAGGAACAAAGAGTGTTATTAGGAGCAGTGGGAAACGAAAGAAAATATAGCCTGAACTGCTTGGAATTTAATGCATTCCTCTGTAGACATTCCTGTTATGTAACATTTGTATTAAAAACCTCATCTTTCCAGAAATATCTGGGGTTTTACAGAATAACTGATGATAATTAATCATATTTTGTTGTTGTTGTTTGTAAATAGAAACAATTGAAAAAATAATTCTAGCTTTCAGTGATTCACTTGAAAAGAAACACCATCTGTAGACTAATTTTTCATAAACAGGATTATGTAATAAAAGACTTTTGGTTGGAATTTACTCTGACTGCTGGGTTCTTAGGCAGGAAGGCACCAAAATCTCCTCTGGATACACTGAGTCAGATTTAGAGACCCCTCAGAAACAGGACCACGAGGGAGAAACGCTGGAATTTGATGGTAGAGAAGAAAACTGGTTGAATTCTCCAGGAAAACATTCCCTGCAGGAGAAAGACACCTCTCCAAAAATTTCTCCAGTGCCTTCCAGACTTTAGATATATTTATATATACATGTGTGTATGTTCATATACACAGATGCACATATGTATATTTATATATACACATAAATATGTGTTCACACAGACATAGAGGGAACCAGAATTCACATGGAATTTTATAGGAAATTAATATCCTAGTCCCCAAATCTGGCTTGCAGAGGCTGGATGGTGGGGGAGATTTTTTTTTCTGATCCTATGAGGTGTAAAATCCTCCCAACAGAATGATGCAACCCAGAAGGAACTCTGAAGCTCTGGAGGAAAATTAGCAGCATAGATAGACAGGTGGGTAAACAGAGAGACAGGAACATGGAATTTGCTTGTTCCAACGACTTTTAAGTGGACACCAACTTGGAAAAAGTTGCTTCTTTTCTGATGAGCTTTAACATTTGAACTCACAGGAATTTTTCAGTTTTCCCTGAAGTCAGAATAATCTCAGCAGCTGATCCTTGCAACACAGCCAGCACTTTGATTGACATCCAAATATTCTGGAGCAGGGATCCACTCTTGGCCAGGGGACTTCAGGAGAGCCTGGTGATCAGTGAAGTTCACTTAATGGTCTGTTTTTCTCCTTTAAAATCATCCAGTAGAATGTGGGAAGAACATGTTCAGATTTTAAACATTGGGCATTGGAGTAATACTTGAGAATGTCATTCCCAGGGTGAATATCCTGAGCTGGGACGGATCCACAAGGATCATCGAGTCCAGCTCCTGGTCCTGGACATCCCAACAATCCCACCCATGCCTGAGAACCTTATCCAAACACTTCTTGAGCAGCCTTGGAGCTGTGACCATTCCCTGGGGAGCTGTTCCAGCACCCAACCTGCTCTGAGTGAAAAACTCCTCCTAATTTCCAGCCCAAACTTGCTCAGGCACAACTTCAGACCATTCCCTCGGGTCCTACTGTTGGAAATGACACCAAGTTCAAAATGTTTTATAGAACTTTAGTCAGGGGTTTTTCTTCGCCTTTGCCCCGTGGGGAGGGAATTGAAGTTTCTTTGTAAAAGTTTGTTTCACCAGGTGAGATCTGATGAGCTGAACATCTCAGCAGACCAGGAGTAGCCCAGAAAATACACAAAAGATAACGACAATTAACAACCATTAACGAACACCAACTCCAACCATCACCCCTGGCATGGTCTGAGGTGAGACACCTGGTCTGGGAAAAGAGAGTTAAAAGGGAAAAAAAGAGACTGAGAACCTAATGAACAAAGGAGGCAAAGAAATCTGTATCCAGTAGGAACCCAAATGCTAAGAACTGCATTACTTGGGACCAAAGAACCTTCAACCAATGAATTTCTATGGTTTTTGACTGTACAAAATGTATGAAAAATCAAATAAAGTTCACATGTGATGGAATGGTTTTTTCTGCACAACCCAGGCAATGTGTGGGTGAAATAATTTCTGTTGCAGTCCCGTCCTGTGATCTGATGTAATCTCATAGCACGGCCAGAAGTGATCCTTCTTTTTCCCTGGAATTTGCCTGTTTTCCAAAGGGACCACAATAGTTCCATGTTTGAGCAGGAAGGATTTGGGGAGAGGGAGGAAGACACCCCAAATTTCGGGTGTTTGCAGTGAACCAATTGTCCAGGCAATTACAGGGAGTTCACAAGGGCTGCTCCAGCCTCGGGGCCTTGTGAGAGGCTCTGTGGTGGTATCCAGACAAATCACCTCCCACACACCCTGACTAATTACTGTCCTTTCCCCAATTAGCACACACCCCATCCTCCAAGTGAAAGCAAAACATCTGCACCCACTGAAAGGAAGGCCCTGAGCTGAATCCAGAATGTGTCTCCTCTTCCCAGCAGGAAATCTGTGCTGGTTGGGGCTGTTCTTCCTTGCTTGAGCAAGAAATCAAACCAGATCTGACAATAAAAAACACAAAAATTGTGTTTCAACTCCTACAGCAGCCTGAAACACAGGGAGGAGCTGACACAGGAAAGTCAAAGGGGTTCCAGTCCCAAGGTTTATTCCATGCCTTCCTTAATTGCTTATAATTTACATGGGAAAAGCAATAATTTCTTTTTTCTTTCTCGGCTGCACTCAGTATTAAGAATCCAACTGCATTTTCCCCCTTTCAATCATCAGGCCCAACCATTATTTTGACAGGGCTTTTTTCAGTCTGATTTTGCTATTACTGCATAGTGGATGGTTTATATTGCTAATTAGCATCTATTAAGGCTGTTATCCCATTCAAGCCTTGATGAATGGAGATGGAAAGGAATAAGGCATCAGAATAAATCAGAGCTGGAGAAACTGAGTTCTCCTGTGGGAAATCTCTCTGAGTTGAAAGTGTCTGGATGTGTGCAGTGGAATTTTATGTATGTACCTTGTATCATTGGTGTTATGGCTTTTAAACGTGTTATCCATGGTCTGGATACTTTAAAATGGAAGAGTTGTTATCCTGGGTGTTCTGGGAACAGCTTCCTGTCTTCAGGATCCAATGAGAAACTGAAGATAACCAGGAGAAATAAAAGAACTGGGGATTAAAAAAATATGAGTAACATAAAATCAGTGTTCAAAAATCTTAAATTTGGTGATTTTCCAAACCTGAGGCGTTAATGGTCCTTGATAAAAGTTACACTGGGCAATGATATCCTGGGAAAACTGAAAATTTACAACCTGTGGAAATGGGAGAGGCAAAGGAAAAATCTTTTTTGCCTCCTTGTGTTGTTGGGGAGCTGAATTTTGGAAAGAATAAAGGTCACTGATTCAAAAATGAATATTATTACAGAGGAAAAAAGGAAGACAAGTGATGTCTCTGCTGGAGGGAATGTGATTTCCATGGATAACCCATTAGGGGACTCTGACTGAGCCTTGTCCTCATATAGAAACCTTCCCCCATGAAAAAAAATATGAATCAGAGCTTCTTTTCAACAAGACATTTAAAAAGAAAACCAAAGGAAATATCCTGCCCCTTAACTTTCCAGCCTTGTCTCTTCCTGAGACCCCCATTCTTGGGATTTAGGGTGGCACAGGCACCTTTCTTGTTCCAAATGAGCTGGCAGAAACCCCAGCGTGTCTTTACATAAACATTCACACAGAAGAAACCACTCCTGCCATGACATCCCATAGAGAAAAATCAAATCCAGCCCTTACCCTGTGTCTTTTCCTTTTTTTCTGTGACCTCCTCATGGGACACATCCAAACCAAGCCTGCCTCCAAACCCCATGCAGTCAGGTTTCCCTGTCTTTATTTGGACAAAACATTTCCATGTTTCCCCATGGGAGAAGACTCCATATGTGGTGTAAGCTGGCAAAGCTGCAAAAATCCTGGCGAGATGGACCAACAAATATGGGCTCTGGAGCTGGGATTGTGTTCTCTGTGTTGTAGATCTCCACGTAATTCCATCTGCAGAAAAGAATCAGTAAAAGAGAGTTGATGGATACGACTGGAGGGGGGAATCAAAGCCCATCTGGAATTAAATCTGGTGAGGGACATGAAGGGCAGCAAGTTTTCTGCAGGAATATCAGCAGCAAAAGGAAGAGTGAGGAAAACGTGGGGCTGCTGCTCAGCAGGATGGGAATTCCCGTGGCAGAGGACATGGAAATTGCCCAAGTACTCCTCATTTATGTCTTTGCTGGTAACATCAGCCTTCAGAAATCCCAGATTTATCCTCAGGAAAGGAGGATCCAGTCAGTGAACACTAAGACAAAGCAGACTTATGGAATGCATGGATGAGGACAGGATGGATCCATGGGATCTGATGTCATTGCATTGTCCTCGCTTACCTTTGAAAGGTCACGGTGACCATGGAAATTCCCAGAAGCAGAAGGAGGCAAATGCCACTCCTGTTTTCAGGAGAGACAGAACAGGAACTCAGGACAGGGATTTCCTTGGGAAGCTGATGGAGCAGCTCATCTTGGAAATTGTTTTGGAACACACATTCAGTTCTTTGAATTTCAGTGAGGGAACTTAATGGTCATTGTGGGCAATGCCTGTGGAAAACTGGAAGTGATGGTGTGCTGAGATCCCTGGGTTTGAACTGTTTGTCTGAGTCTCTTCGTGCTGTTTGAAAACTGCTCTGGGCAGGAACAATCTGTTTCTTCAGTCCTTAACTGCAGTGGGATTTTGCTCTGGGTCCAGATCCTACCACAGCTAAAACATTAAACATTCCAAAGCAGAATCATTTGGATGGATTGTTGACACCAAGGGCTGGAAGAACTGAATTTAAATGGGTGGAATGACCCACTGGAGAGGCCCTTTTTATGAGGATTTTGGACAGCCCCACATAAATCTTGGACAATGTTCTCAGGAACGTGGTGATTCTTGGAGTTGTCCTGTGCAGGACCAAGAGCTGGACTCAATACTCCTTGTGAGCCCCTTCCAACTCAGGATATTCCATGATTTGGTGATCCTGTGAATTCTGAAGTCATTGCTGTCTCTACTGACAGATCTCCAGATGGCACACGGATGAGGACAGCAGGATGGAGGAGTTTGGATCTACACCCAAATCCCTCCAGTCTCGTATTCCCACATTCCCCTCTCCAGGACTGTAAACCACAGCCCAGAGATCCTGCTGGGAGACGGGCAGGCAGAGCTGAACATCGTTTTTGCTTGATGCCTGCCCCAAGGATGCTCTTCCAGCCCATTCCTGAGGGTCTGATCCATCCCAAAGTATTTTTGAGCTGGATTTAGATGGGATGACCTGGCTGTCCTGTGTGTGTGGCTGTCGCCTTTTCTGTGTGTTTTTCTTTGCAGCTTTTGAATTCATCTAAATCAAAACGCCTCTGGCAAAAGAGCAGAGATCTCAAAGGTTCTCAAGGGTTATACTTCCACAAGATTCAAAATCAACAAGACACAATTCTGAAGGGAAATAAACTTCATTAACTCTGATGTTCACGGTGCCATTGTTTTACTCTCTTTAATAACTCACAAAAAGGTGAATAAGATAATTTTCCTCTTCAAATAAGGAAAACAAATATTATTTTACACACTGCCAGGCAAAGGATAGAAGAGAAAAATCTCTGCCCACTGACGCTGTTCTATTCAATGTATGACTAAAATCATATTTGCTTTGATAGAAAATCTTTATCCTGAGATAAAGACAAGTCTCTGGTCTTTTTTTGGAAGCCCTGGAAGAAAAAATAACTTATACTGAGGGTAACACACAGGTTATGAATGTAATAATAAATAGTTTGAAAGTCTGGATGTTCGGAAAATCAGTGTTGTCCAACCCATGGTGTGCCAAGCATGAGGTATTCTGCAAAAACACGAAAGAAACCCATCAGTGGAGAAGAGGAATGACCCAAAATTCTGCTTGACAGTGAACCAGCCAAAATACAAACCAGTAAATGAATAGTTAAAAGTTATGCTCATTTTTAGGTGTCTAAAACCCAAAAAGCCACTGCAGCAACAGAACAAAAACAACAGCAAAAATGGTACTGGAAAAATAGTTAGAGTTATGTTAAAAAAGGTTATGATTCCCTGGTGTGAAAGTGCAATCCTTGTCTTCCTTTTTTCACAGTGTTTATGTTTCTTAGGAAGTTTTGGGCAGAGAAGTTGGGAGAAAAGCAATTTGTTTGAGTAATTTTCTGCTGAACACTCTGACATGGGAACTTTCCACTTCCAACTGTGCACTGGAGACAGAGATGAAACAGGGGGGATCTGGCCAGATGGGAAAGTCAAGAATAAGCAGAAATGAGGAAACTCACAGCAAATGTGTGACAAAGCCTCATGAAATATAGAAGAGAAGAGGTTTTTCCTTAGGGATCCCAAAACTTCAGTTTTGTTGCAATGCAGAAAATACTGGAAGCTGCCAGACTAATGATGGGAGAAATAGATCCATTTTATAAGAAAATTATCAAAGGACACCTTTGTTTTCAAACCCTGTTTGTTTTTTTTCTCATTTTCTCCAGAAGATACAAAGACCTTTCTTTAAACAACACATTCATCAAGCTGGAGTTCAGCAATGTAAACCTTTAGAGAAACAAAGGCAACTCAATTAGGATTTTTTTGTGCTCACTTTCATTCAAAATTTGAGAAAATCTACTTCAAAGGTCTCTGTGACTCCAGGACCCATCACACTGGCACTGAAAGTCCTCTCCAAACCCTTGCAGACATCTTGTCACCTGTTCCTTGTTCACCTGGACCAGTCTCATGCTCTGACATATTATCAGGGTGAGTGATACTTGTTTATTCCTATTTAAACCAAATGTGTCAAGCCTGTTCTTTATAACTGTGAGCCAAGGGGCAAAACAGGAGCTGTTTAAGGAGTTTAGTAAGCAGCAGGATATGAACCCAATTTTTGTATGCCAGTAATAATTCTTAGAATTAGGGAGTGGGGAAGACTGAGGAATAGATGGAAAAACCTTGAGGGATAGTGTTGATAGAAACACTGAAAGCTCATGGAATCATAGAACAGTTTGGGTAGGAAGGGACATGAAAGATCTTCTCATTACAGCCCCAGGGCCACCTTCCTGTTTGCTCAAGGAAAAATGTGTTGGTGAGTTTATTTGTACAAATACCCCCATGGATCCCCACCATTTGAATAACTCAATATATTTATGTTCACTCTTAATTGGCAGATTTTGTGAGCTTTGCTTTTTCTTATTTTAGTTTCTTTCGTGTTGCAGTAGAGCCTCATCTGTTCCACGTTCCAGCCCCTGTGAGACACCAAGAGGTGAAATCTGCCCTTTGGTCTCACACAAAAATAATGATTCACTGGAGAAATTGCTTTGGTTCCTGCAGTATTTCAGAGGCAAACTTAGAT
>NC_031769.1:148945680-148956208 GCF_001522545.3 Parus major
CCTCCCTTCTCTCTCTTCTTCCCACACTGTGATTTTTGAATCTTCTGGCAAGTTCTAAACACTATTTTTGCTGATTTCTGGTTCTAAACACTTGTTTTGCTTCTCAGCTCCTCACACATTTTAAATCTCCAAACGGAATTCTTTAAAAAGCAGCATCGGGCTGGGCAGGGGAATTCAAGACCAAACTCTCCAAAACCAGTTGAGCCCAGGAGCCCGGAGGTCACTGAGCTGTGTCTCCTTGTTTTGGGAATCTGCCACTTGGAGAATCTGTTAGCATGGAGAAGCCTCCCCTGAATCCTCAGTATCCCATCTTCAAAACAACTTGGCAAAAAAGCAAAAATCAGTGCTTGTGTCAGGGCTGTGGGAATTGAAAAAGAGCCTTGAGAAGCGCTGAGAACAGAATTTATTTAGTTTGGAAAGGACCTTAAAGATCATCACATCACAACCCCCTGCTGTGGGCTGGGACGTCTTTCAGCACCTTCTCCAACATTTAGGTTCTCCAAATCACATCCACCTTGACCTTGGACATTTCCAGGGATGGGACATCGACAGCTTCTCTGGGCAACCTGGGCCTGGGCCTCACTTGTCATGTTCTGTGGAAATTGGTCTCAATGAGGGCTTCCTTTTGAGGCCAAACTACTTTATTTTGACACCAAAAGACCATTTCTGAGAACAATTACCACGACAGACAACGGGATTTAAGATGCCCAAAAAAGGAGCTGTTCCTTGTGCTCTCATCTTCCTGTATCTTTCTAACTATGCCTGCTGTCAGAACAAGCAGCAGTGTTCCCATTCCAGTTTATTTTTACCCAAAACAAACATCAAACCAAACAAAAATATCCCCCTGGTTGCTTTGCACAGAAGATCAAGAAGGATGGCGCTTTCAGAGCCTTGCTCTGTCCTTCCTACAAAGGAAATAAATCTGGAATTTATGGCAGGAGAGCTCTATTTTTAGTGATCCCAATTCTGTTTGCTCTTCTTTGTGTGTCACTGGTACTGCTGGGGTGCTGCAATGAGTGACACTTTTGGCTGCCTGCTCAGCATCTTCAAACATGACCGTGGCAAGAGTTGCACCCCAAAATATTCTGCTTTACCAACTCTACATCATTTTGATGTTTTCACAGCACCCAGGGCACCCAGAAAACCCCAAAAAAAAGCCACATGAGGGTGACTTTTTGCAGAATTCTCTATTTCTCTATTTCTCTTGGAGCCTTGATGCTTTATGATCTGTATTTGATGCCAGTGAATCGAAGCAGAATGTGCGGAATTAAATACAGACAGCCCATGAACGGTGCCAGCTAATAAACGCTACAGCAAACAGGGAATCCCACCTGCTTGCAGGTGTCTCTCTCGTTCTGTGGGATGAGGGCAATGGGATTAGTAATGTTGCACCATTCTAGGTCATTTCAAGGAATTCCCAGAGCAGGAAATTGCCATGGTGCAAGGAATGTTGGCACAGATATCCCCCAGCAGAGTGGAACAGAAGGATATGAACAGAGGGCCATCCAAACTGAGGAATTCATCTTAAATTTTTCTTTGGAATAAACTCAGTGTACAAGGAATTATAGCCCCTGAATGATTTTTTTTCACTGTTGGTAAAAAAAGGAACCCCAAACCATAAATAAGCTTATTCTTAAATCTCTGAGGGTAATATAGAGGGAATGCTGCTTCCCCAGCTGCCAGATTTTAAGAAAATGAGAAACACAAAATGATTGTTGTTTGGGAACTTGACAATTTTTTTAGTTGCTTCTACTTACCTCTAATTTTCCAGACATCATGGAATCACAGAAAAGCTTGGGTTGAAATGGACCTTAAAGATCATCGTGTTCCACCTCCTGCCATAGGCAGGGACAGCTTCCACCATCCCAGGTTTCTCCAAGCCGTGTCCAACCTGGCCTTGGACATTTCCAGGGATGGAGCAGCCACAGCTTCTTGGGGCACCCTGTGCCAGGGCCTCACCACCCTCACAGGAAGGATTTTTTGCTGCCTAAGGGACGGATAAAATAACCCTGATGGAACCAAAAACGTGGTCCAAAACAGTGATTCTGATTAGCCCAGGGCATTTCAGAGTATTAAACACAGCACCTCAAAGGGAACCCTTCCAGAAAGCAAAGCTGCACTTTCAGCACATGGAAGGAGGTGATTAAAGAGTCAAAACCAACTAAATTAAGGTCTAAGTTCAATTAACTGATCTTCAAAAAGAGAAGGGGCAAATGTTATTAGACAAAATGCATTAGAGAAAAGGATGTTGCTGCTCTGGTGGTTCCTGGGATGATGGTTTGTGCTTATTATTATTAATTATTCACTCTTTTCCAATTGTTTCTTCCTGAATTTTTCTTTTTCTGGCCTGTTTAGGTATTAAATACATGTTTAATCCATTAAAAGAAACTCCTTCTCACTCTTCAGTTTCAATGCCAGGGTTCATTTTGCATTGTGATTTTGAGACACTGGCCATTAATATCCCATAATAACTCTCTCCAGAAAGAGATTATTAAATTGCCGCGTACATAACTGACATTTCAACATGTCTGCTCTTCATTAACCCACAGAGATATCTCAGATCCTAATTAGGACCGAGAAGAGGAATCCGTTCTTGTCCTTTCAAGACCTCCCTTCCCCCAGAGCTCTGCTGTCATTTTTAAATACCTTTTCCTCTTCCTTTTCTTCCCACAAAAGTGCACCAGGGCTGCTTTCCTGAGGATCCTTTGCGTTTTCAGAGCTTATGGGGCATGGAGAAAATTCAGGAATGATATTATAACCATCTGGAAAATGGGTTTTTTCTGGGGTGAGAAAGGAGGATAATGGGGGTTTTTTTGCTTGTTTTTGGCCAGCAAAGCTGGGTAAACTCCACTCTGGACACGTAAGAAAGAGAGAAACTGCAGCTCCTCTCAACCACAGACTCGTGTGATAAACATCACGTGAAAACAGGGAAGTATAGAATTATAGAAGGGTTGGAAGGGACCTTAAAATTGTACAATTCCACTAAATCAGACTGCTCAGAGCCTGATCCAGAAATTATGGGATTTCTCCTGGGTGCCAGGTGAGTCAGTGAACCTCCAGTGGCTCAGGCAGGTCTTGGATTCACAGTTCAACCCCAGTTTCAGACTGATCTCAATCTCTATCTCAGACAAAAAAGCCTTTTCGTCTGGTTTCAAAGGAGTGATATTTCCATGAGAAATGTCTCCTTTCAGGGGATTTGTCTTTTTTTAATGAACAAATCAAATATCCCCTCCTTCCCTTTCACTCCAATCCCAAACCATCACTTGACATTTTTCAGTCTTCTAACAAGTCCCTCAAAGTTTTATATTTCATCTGGAGAAAGTGTCAGCACCGAAAAGTTCTGTGAGAAAAAGAAAACCTTTGGCTTTTTCCCACCTCGTCTTGCGTGTCCTGTGGGCTCTGTCTCAATCAAATCCATGAGTTTTTCTTGGAGCTGGCTCTAGGGAATTTTGATGTTCCAGCCATCAGAAGCCCAATTGAGAGAATCCCAGAACCACTGAGGTTGGAGAAGACCTCCAAGGTCATCAAGTCCAAGCTGTGACCGATCCCCACCTTGTCCCCAGTGGTTCCTTGGACACCTTCAGGGATGGGGACCCCAGCACCTCCCTGGGCAGCCCCTTCCAATGCTGGACCACCCTTTCCATGCAGAAATTCTTCCTGAATTCCCCACTCCAGTTGGATGAACGGCTCCCTGGGCAGCAGCACCAGCTGTTTCAAGGTAGTTCCTGACTTGTACCACACAGGGAAGAACCAACTCTTGGGTTTTGTGGAGCTCTGAATTCAACTCCTTCCCATAAATTTGGTGGAATTAGCAATTGATACATGGGAAAATCATAGAATGGTTTGCATTGGGTGCAAACCCTTTCAAGATCATCTTATTCTACCCCTCTGCCACAGGCAGGGACATCTTCCAGGTCGCTCCAAGCTTCATCTGACCTGGCCTTGGACACTTCCAGGGATGGGGAATCATGATTTGGCTGTCAGGGCACATTCCTTGTAGAGATATTAATCACTGCTGTCATGCTTCTCATGATATAATTAACATATTAATCTGTAAAAGAAGAGGATTTGGGAAAATCTGGTGTCCCAGGGATTCATTTTGTTTCTGTTTCTGCTGCATTTTGACATTTGTTGGGCTGTCACCACATTAAAGGTGAATTCCAGCTCAGGCTGGATTTGCTTAGCATGGATATTTTGCCATGGAGATCTCTCTTTGTGCATATGCTGGATGAAATAAAAATCTAAATTTTCCTTTATGTTCGCTGCCCTGAACTTACATTTACAGCAAGTGATTTCACAGATTTCTGTTCCATATCCCAGGGATTTATTTATAGAGGGTGGAAAGAACATTGGTTTATTTTCTTTACTAATTTGTCACTTTTAATGCTTGTCAGCCAGATTTCACTTTTGAAAACACACAGAAGAGGGAATATGTAAATCCAGTTTATATTTCTGGAGGTTTCCCCGTATCAAAAGGATTCAGAATAAAAAAAAAAAAAAAAGAGAAAAGAAATCTGAATTAATCTTATTTGGAAAGAACTCAATCCTTCTTTAGTATTTCTTTATACATGATTCCTGGCTTTCCATCAAAAAACCTTCCTTCCACAACACTTTACATATCTCACACAGAATGCCTTCAGATGTTGGAAAAACAAAGTAGTTTTTTGGATAAATCTGCTAAAAAATAAAAACTGCTCACCTTCAAAACATGAAAATTCTCTTTTCAAAAATCTTTCAAATCCATTTCTAAGGCTTTCCTGGTTTTAATTAAAACTTGAAGACTTCTGACAAATACAAACTCTTTGCATGAAAACCTGGATGAAAAAAGGTCTTTTCCGCCCCTGAAAAATTATTATTTCTTACAGTTTGTTTGGAGTCATAGCTAATATCCCTTTTCCTTGGGGGTGTGCAAAAGCAAACACGCTTTTTAGGGAGCTTCATCAAGTTGTTACTCCTTGTTTGCAAATAGGGAATATTGTGTGACTTCCTGCAGGGTGTATGGGAACAAAAGGCTTCTCACACTCGATATTTTATCCCACATCTAGAGTTATTCATCCAGCCCCAAGTGAAAACCCAAAATAGAGCAGGCAAAGCTCCATTTGCCTTCTTTCTTCCCCTGTTTCATGATAATGAACACCAAGCTCTGGGCAGTGAAAAAACCCCATCCATAAATGGGATTTTTTCTCCTCAGTAAATAGCAAATAGATACAGGAATGCAAATTTTCCTCTCCCCACAAACAGTTTTTGAGTAACAGTGGTGGATGGAATCTTTGTACAGGAGACAATGACAACTGAATTACTCAGGTTTGTCACTCGGGGAGTGACTCTTGCTCCTCCTTTTAATAATCCAGATTTTACTTTTTTAGTTTTTGCATTGTCTCAACCAGCCAAACCTCTGCTGATATACTGAGAAATTTGGGACTGTTTGCCTGGAGAAGGGAAAATTCCAGGGAAACTTCAGAGCTCATTTCAGTGCCTAAGGGGGCTCCAGGAGAGCTGGAGAGGGACTTTGGATGAGAGATGGAGTGACAGGAAAAGGGAGAATGGTTTTGAACTGAAAGAGGGTGGGTTTAGATTAGATATTAGGAAGGAATTCTTGGTCCTGAGGCCCTGGCACAGGTTGCCTAGAGAAGCTGTGGCTGTCCCAGGTTGGACAGGGCTTGGAGCAACCAGGGATAGTGGAAGGTGTCCCTGCCTATGGTAGGGTGTGGAACAAGATGATTTTTAAGGTCCCTTCCAACCCAAATCATCCCAAGATTCTGTTTTTGCAAAAGATTTCTTTTCTTCCTATAACCACCATGGTTGAAAAGCCAATTTACCAAAGGAACAGGGCAGTAAATGAACCATCTCCAGCTTCCCCAGACTGCAGTTTTGCTCCTGGGGGTTTCCTCCAGCCTGCAGTCAATTTAAATGACAACCACTTTTACTGTTATCTTCCTTGGAAAAACTTTAAAACCATTCAGTTTGCAGAATTTAAGTTTTGTAGTGACATTAGAGATGTGACTTATTTGGATGCTCCCCAAAGAGACAAACCTGCTGTGCTCCTGAGCACCACAAAATGTTTACCCAGGCCTTACACAAATAAAAGGTTTTTATGGCTGCCATAGTTAATAGCATGCTTCAAAATTACAAATGGAGTTTTGATTACATTAAAGAAAAAAAAGAAAAAAACCCTAATCAAATATAATGGAAACACTGCTGCGATATTTATCTTGTGTAAACACATTAAAGTTGTGAGTGGGGAAATTGTGCTCTTTAAATTACAGAACCGTGAAGATTGGAAAAGACCTCCAAGATTATCAAGTCCAACCTTCCATCCAATACCACCACATTCACTAAACCATACCCACAAATGCCACATCTGCTCATTTTTTTAAACACTTCCAGGGATGGTGACTCCAATCCTTCCCTTGGGAATCTGTTCCAATGCTCTTTGAGTGAATGTTTATATATTTGAAGTAAACCTTGGCTTTATTTTCATATCTCCAGGACATTTTTCAAAGGAAAATTCTTAATCTTCACACGTACCCATAGCACTGAAATGGAGGCAGCAGTGGGGAAGGATTCATGTCCTTGTGGAACAAGACGAGAGAGCAGGAACAATACAAAAGAGAATTCCCAAATCCATGAGGATTTGTGCATTTACAGCATGATTTGACTTAGGTACTTGAGTGGTTTGGATTGAAAGGACACTTCAAGATCATCCAGTTCCAAACCTCCTGCCATGGACAGGGACACCTTCCACTATCCCAGGTTGCTCCAAGACTGGCCATGAACATTTCCAGGGATGGAGCAGCCACAGCTTCTCTGGGCAACCTGTGCCAGGGCCTCAGCACCCTCACAGGGAGGAATTTCTTCCTAATACCCAATCTAAAACTCTCCTCTTTTAGTTTTAGTTGCTAGGATGTCTTTCTCAGACTGACTTAATAGAGTTTTCTGCTCCTTGAGCTCCACGGTTTTTCTGTAGTCCTGCTCACACGTGGATCTCAAACCTATCCCAAACCTGGTGGGCGTCTGGGAGGCTGTTCCAAAACCTTCTTTGCCTTTCATGCTTAGAAATATTTTCCTTTCCAGCCAACATTCATTTGAGACGAGTTTTTAGCTCTTTGTCCTGGTGCCAGCTTCATCCTGCAGCTAAAATAATTCTTCCTCTTTCCTGCTGCTTGTCTGGAGGCAGAGTCTGCAGACCAAGCCCACTCCTACTCAGCTTCAAGCTCCAGCCAAGCTCTCCCAGTCTTTGCTATTAAAAGAAACTCTTCTTTAGCTCTGAAAGTCCTTGCAGGTTTTCTTTTCCTGCCTGCATGGATTTCATGTTGCTCCATCTTGCCTGAGTGAAGGTGAGCAGATTGGTTTGTGATGTTCCCAACAAACTCCCAGCTTATGTAACTACAGAAACTTTGCTCTCACTACAACATTCTCTGCTTTGCGGTGGTGCAGCACCACAGTCCCCTTTTTCACACCTTTAATGGTCAAAACTGCCCTGTGGTTCATTTGTAAACACAGAATATTTTTCTTTATCTTTTCAATTTGTAAATCCCAGAAATAAGGCAAGGAAGGAACCAGCTGTGTGAATTAAGTCAGTATCTCGTACGCCAACTCATACAATTTCTCTACAAATTTCTCTACAAAGCTTATGTTTTGTTCTGAAGCCAGCCCAAAACGTGATGGGTTAGCCTTGCCCTTCACTGCTTCCCACTCCAGTTTTTAGCCCAAGCTTTTCCTGAAATTCTCCATTCACAGAATCTCTTCTGTGAATGGAACAAGGTGTCTCCCCTCATCTTCCTCGCTTCCCTTGAGGCTCATGATCCCTCATCCCATCTCAGGGCTCGTGCACAAGGTTTGTGCATTCCCTTGGTGCACTCTGGATGTCACAGGGATGGCAGTGAGCTGTGAGATGTGTTCACGTTGCTATTTCAGGACAGCCCAACAAATGATAAAACTACAGTCTGAGAATGGAGAGAGAAATAACAGAAAGGATTAATCCCTGATACTCACCCAAGAGGTGCTCCGTCCTGTAGCCCTGTTTTGGGATCATTTTCCTTATGGAAATATTTCCTTTCTTTGTTTGCATGTTTGTGTTCATACGCCTCTATATTTTGGACTAGCAAACACTAAGCATTTCTTAAATATCTACTTAAAAGAACTAAAAAATGGTGGGAATTGCAGAATGTTTTCAGAGAATCATGGAATAATTTGAGTAAGGGACCTTCAAAATCACCTTGTTCCACCCCCTGCCATGGGCAGGGACACTTTCCACTATCCCAGGTTGCTCCAAGCCCCATCCAACCTGGCCTTGGATAATTCCAGGATGGGGCAGCCACAGCTTCTCTGGGAAACCTGTGCCAGGGCCTCCCCACCTTCACAGCCAAGAATTCCTTCCCAAAATCCCATCTAACCCTGCCCACTTTCAGTTTAAAGCCATTCCCTGTGTCCTGTCTTTCCAGCCCCTTGTCCCAAGTCCCTCTCCAGCTCTTCTGGAGCTTCTTCAGGCACTGGGAGGGGCTCTGAGGTCTCCCTGGAACTTTCTCTTCTACAGGCTGAACATTCCCAGCTCTCCCAACCTGGCTCCAGAGCAAAGGGGCTCCAGTCCTGGAATCAACTTGTGGCATCCTCTGGACTCACTCCAGCAGCTCCACATCCACATCCATAGATCCCAGAGCTGTCACAGTGCTCTAGGCAGGACTCACAGGAGCACAGGGGCAGAACCACCTCCCTCACCCTGCTGGTGCTTCTCTGGAGGTTTCCCGGGACACTCTTGGTTTTCTGGGATGCAAATACTCATTGTCAGGAATGTTGAGTTTCTCAGGATGGTGTATGTTGAGGACCTCAGGATCTTGGGATTATCTCACCCAAGGCCAAAGCTTCCACATTATCCACCTGCCCCTGCCAGCTCCCAAGTCCTCCCAGCTCCCTGCTGATGGCACAATTCCAATTAATTCCTGCCACAAATCATCACACACCCTCAAGCCTCCTGTGCATGGAGGTGACTGGGCAGAGGCCAGGAAAACACATGGAAAACGAGAAAGGGAAGAGTTGTCAGCAGACTGGTGTGGGTCAGACACCCCAACAAATCCCAGGGCAGTGAGGCAGAGACCTCTTCCCAAGGTTTTTTGTTTGGCACCAGGGCACTGGGACAATCTGTTCCCAAACTGCTGAACCCCTGTCTCTAACTCATTTGAAAATCCCCTTTTTAATTACTCATTTTACAGAGATATTTTGGTTCCTGTGTGTATCAGCCAACTTAGGTTATGATTTTTTAATGCCACAAGAGGGAAAAAAAAAATCTTTCACTCAGAACTGTGTTTTTAAATTATTTTTTTTTGTCTTTTGTAACCAAGGTAAACAAAACCAGCATTCCAGTCTGAGACTAGTTTGTTGTTTTGAACTCCCTGTCTCTAGAGCTGAGCCTGGAAAAGATTTTTCTTCCCTCTGGAAAGTTCAATAACTGTGAAAACAAAGATCTGTTTACATCTTATCAGCTGGTCAGAGGAGATATCACTGTGCAGGCACTGCCATTCCTCTGTGCCACCCCTTGGAAGCAAAAATACTTCACAAAACTCCAACTTATCAGCACAAGACCATTTTTTCTGGGTCTCATCTAATGTGGGTGGTGCTTTCACTTCTGATTAGCTCAGAATTAGGTGAATAATGAATTGCAGACACCAGAACCTCAGTACTCATATATTTTAAGATCATAGAGAAGCCAAGAAAGACTCTTTTATAAAAGATTCTTGAACATAAATATCTAAATTCTGCTTACTTGACTTTTTAGGTAGATACCTATTACTTTTTCACTTTGTTCTTTATCTCATCAGTGCCTGTTTCCTATCAAGATCCACGAGGATTAATAAGGCCATCACTTCAAAGGAGGAAGGAGGTAAAAAGGATACTTTAACCTTTCCAAAATGCTTGGAAGGCCACAGAGAGAAAAATTATCCATTCTCCAAGACTTTTCATGATTAAAAAACTTGTCTGAAGCTCAGGTCTTCATGATTCTTCATCCACAGAGAATGAACCTCCTGCTGTTAGCCACAGTCTAAAGGCTTAGATTGCATCAGATTAAAGCTGATCCAGACAAGAAAGGCAAGTCTGGACATCAGCACTGAACAGAAACTCAATGGTTTTGTCTTCCTTCCAGGAGAAGTTGAGGGCAAAATACACAGTTCATTCCTTCATCCCATCAGTGCCACCATGGAGAGCAAAGACCAAGTGCAATGCCAAGCAAAGGAGGAAGGCAAAGGAAGACACAGCAAGGCCAGACCTAAGGTGGGAAAAGTCACAGAAGTCATAAAGGTCCATAAAATCATAAAATCATGGAATGTTTTGGGTTGGAAGGGACCTGAAAGATCATCTTGTTCCAAACCTCTGCCATGGGCAGGGGCACCTTCCACTATCTCAGGTTGCTCCAAGTCTGGCCTTGGACACTTCCAGGGATGTCAAAAACTTGTCTATGCCAGGGTCTCATCACCCTCACAGGGAACAATTTAAATATCCAATATATATAATATATATAATATATTGGATATAC